>NC_043004.1:3001367-3008867 GCF_006345805.1 Octopus sinensis
GGTTACACTTCCCGCTTATGATGTTGTGGGCGAGAATGAAATCACCACGGCGGCGGCGTTTTTCAAGAGAATAAAGGTCGAGCGTCCTCAGCCTTTCTTCGTAGGACAAATTTTTGAGACCATGAACCATGCGGGTAGCCAGCCTCTGGACTCTTTCGAGATGCTGTATGTCTTTGAGGAGATAAGGAGAAGAGGCTTGAATCCCATACTCCAATATGGGTCTCACCAGCGTGACATAGAGTGGCAGGAATATGGCTGCTGTGAGCATTCCGAATGACCGTCGAATCAAAAACAGAATTCCGCGCGCTTTGTTGGCAGCATGGACGCACTGGGCCGAAGGCGAAAAGGGAATCCACCAAGATACCCAGGTCCTTTACCTGATCGGTCCTCTCCAGCAGCAGACGACCCGGCTCGAAATCAAGTTGAGTTGGAGGAGTAGAGCCGACAGGCAGATGACAGCACTTTGACACGTTCAGACACAGGTCCCAATCGTTAGACCACTTCCAAATTTGGTGGAGGCATCGACGAAGATCCTCTATACTACCGCGAGGAGCGACCAGTTTGATATCGTCGGCAAATAGAAGGGTGTGTTGCGTGAGGTCGTCGGGCAAGTCATTTATGAAGACTAAGAACAACAAGGGCCCGAGCACTGAACCTTGAGGCACGCCACTGCTCGCACTGGAGACGTCGGACCGCGAACCATTAACTTGAACTTGGAAGGAGCGATCTGAGAGGAAGACACCAACCCATCGTACAATATCCGGATGGAAACTATATGCTTGAAGCTTGACAAGTAGTAGGCGGTGGTTTACCGAGTCAAAAGCTTTGGCAAAGTCCAATAAAACGATGTCAACAGCATCACTATCATCGAGGATGCGCGTCACCAATTCTTCCATTACTAGTAAGTTGGTCAAGCATGATCTCTTCGGCACGAAGCCGTGTTGGGAATCAGTGATCGAGGCTGTGTTTAGGAGGTGGAGCATCATACTTTTCTTAAGGATGGTTTCGAACATCTTGCTGATTATTGATGTAGGGGAACCGGTCGGTAGTTAAGCGGGTCTTCGCGGCTCCCTTTCTTGAAAATTGGGCAGATTATCGCTGTTCTCCAGTCTGCAGGTATAACACCCGTCGCCAATGACATATTGAATAGTCGTGTTAAGGGCTCGCAGATGACCGGAGCCAACGCTTTGATAACCCGTGGGTGTATGCCGTCAGGGCCGTGACCCTTGTTGACATCGAGGCCTTGAATAACACGTTTGACTTCGTCCCGCGTGATGATCAATCGAAGCATTGGAGGTACCGATCTATCAAATGGGGGGGGAGGTTCACGACCATCATCTTGTTTGAAAATAGTTGAAAAAGCCTCGTTGATAAGGGTCCTCAATCGATACGCCTGTTGAGTCTACCAACGTTGCAATCTGGTTGTTCAAGCGGGAATTCCGCTGGACATGGGCAAAGAAGGTTTTTGGATTGCTACTGGCATTTGCCGCGATTTTGTATTCATAACTGAAGCGTTCTTTCTTTTCAATTTTCACGGCTCGGTCTCGTTGAGTTTTGTACACCTCAAAAGCTGCAGTCGAATCCAGATTTTTGAATTCAGCCCAAGCAATATCTCTGAGTCGACGTTCTCGTTTAACCTTCTTCGTCACCCAGGGCTTGTGTTTCTTCCTCTTGGGAAGCCCAACGGGAACTGCCTGGTCAGTCAAACAGATTACATATGCTTTGAGGGATGACCATAGTTCGTCAACTGAGGACAACGTCATCAGGGATCGCCAGTCCAGAAGCGCGGAAGCCTCGGTTAGAATTTCAAGATTAATTGCAGAGAAGACTCTACGTGGCAGCGAAGTAATCGTGGGCGTGGAAAAAGTTGTGTGCATGACGAACTTCAGGACCGCATGATCACTCTTGGCAAGAGGGGCGCACACAGATACGTCTGACACTGATCTTGGATAGCGGGAGAATACCAGATCTAGCATAGATGGCTGCTGCCCAGACCGATGCCTTGTCGGATATTCAACATGTTGCGATAGAAAACAATCTTCAGCCACGTCAAGAAGGGCCTGGCCGAACCGGGAAGATGTTGTACAAATTGATGCGGGCCAATCGATCGTGGGAGCGTTGAAGTCGCCTAGTACCAAGCAGTCATGCGAAGCTGAAACGAATCTTATCGCTTCGAGTAGATGAGCATCGTCCTGGGGGTCGGCTAGAGGCGGCCTGTAGACAGCCAACACGGGCAGGCAAAACTCAGATAGGCTCAGCTTGCAATAGACGGCATCGAATTTGGTTGTAGGTTGAGCATTGTGGGTAGAATACCGCAGGACGGTTTGTGCTCAGACTTAACATACACAGCAACACCTCCACCTCGCCTTTTTCCTCTGTCACATCTGAAAAGGACGTAGCCCTGCAGGTGGATTTCTGAGTCCTTTACTGCTGGAGTCAGCCAAGTCTCGGTGATAGCTATCACATCAGGGGAGTCACGTATGGCCAGTGTAAATAGTTCACTGAACTTTGGGAATATATATATATATATATATATATATATATATACATATGTATATTTAGAGCTAAAAACCACTAGGCGGATAACCATATACTAGAAGAAGATCACATACGATCTAACTACAAAGAAAGAATGTTCTCCAGAGAAAATTCAGCGAACACCAGAACAGAGGTGGGCAAGACAGATGAAAATGATATAAAAATCAAGAATTAATCGTATACCGGTTCCGTCTATTACCGAATAAATTACTAACGCAATCCTTCATTCCAAATTTATATATATATATATATGTTTACTTAGGGCTATGGCTGTTAATGTATATAATTGAATAAGATTTTAGAAATTTGACAAAGACTGAAAGATGCCGTTATTGTTAATCTGATTTAATGTATTTCTTGGTTCTTTCTTCGGTCGAAAAGTTAACAAGTGAAGTAGCCAAACAATGTAATAATGAGCCCTAAGTAAACAGTTAATAGATTGCCAATTTGTTTCATATTACAACTGAACACTCAACAACCAAACAATTTCGCTAAATTTATTATAAATTCACTTCCAGATCTGCTATCAGACAGTTACGCATTAAGCTTCAGTAACAACGTCAGACTTGTATGTTTAATGTTCAATTCAACAGATATATTTACGAATGTATATGTATCTGTTTATATATATATATGGTGGTTGTTTACTTCTTATGCAGAGTTTGGCCACATCCGCTACCTACACCTTAGAACTATCATGGCATCTGATATGGCTTTTAAACCGGACAACGTTTTGAAAAGACACCCACATAGATTGCATATCCGATTTGGACCACCAAGAACTGCAGTTAAGTTCTGATCTTTGTGGATCTTAAAATGTCTTTTGAGGCCTCCGTTAGATTTGCAAACCTTCCGGCATACATTGCATTGAAAGATGTGCACAGACATATAGGCAGAATAATTGGTGGAGGTGTATCACCACGCAAGAAAAAATATAGAATTTCTTTTAGGGGTTTGAAAACGCACCTGAATTTGAAAAACAAGTTGTTGTTTTTAAATAGATTTATTCACATAATACCAAACTAGTTTCAACAATGTTGTGTTTATCAATGGGACAAATGTATATAAAACAATGGGATTTTAACAGGATTTAAAATTACGAAGAAGAATTCCGATAAACCTATTTAAACGCTCAAATGATCAAATGTTCACATAAAATTCAATGAGTTTCACAGGGATAGAAGTAAATATTCGGCGAAGAATAGAACAAAGTGCGTTACGAAAAGTTCGGTGATATTTTTATAGAATACGTGGACAAAGGAGAGAAAAGAAAAGAGGAAAAGAGTAAAAGAAGGGGGTGGTTTTACAGTTTCTGTTGTCGTGCGTGTAGTTCCTTTTTTCCGTCATGAACTGTGCTCTTTTAACGGAGAGCATATCTTGTGTATGTATGCTTTTACGCGAATGGATCTAATTTTTGATTCGTTATATTTTGATAACGTCTTATCCTTCCTGGTGGATGTTTTTGGTCAAAAAAATAGATTTTGTTTTGGCTTTAGTGTTGTGGCTGGTTGGTTGGTTGGTTGGTTGGTTGGTTGGTTGGTTGGTTGGTTAGTTGGTTGGTTGATTGGCAGACTGGCTGGCTGGTTGGTTGGTTGGTTGGTTGGTTGGTTGGTTGGTTGGTTGATTGATTGGCAGACTGGCTGGCTGGTTGGGTGGTTGGTTGGTTGGTTGTTGGTTGGTTGGTTGGTTGGTTGGTTGGTTGGTTGGTTGGCTGGCTGGCTGGCTGGTTGATTGGTTGGCAGGCTGTCTGGTTGGCTTGATGGTTTGTTGGCTGGTTGATTGGATGGTTGGGTGGTTGGTTGGCTGGTTAATTGGTTGGTTGGTTGGTTCGTTCGTTGGGTGATTGTTTGGTTGATTGGTTGATTGGTTGGTTGATTGGCTTGTTTGTTGGTTGATTAGTTGGTTGGGTGGTTGGGTGGTTGGCTGGTTAGTTGATTGGTTGGTTGGTTGATTGTTTTGTTGGTAGGTTGACTGGTTGGTTGATTGGTTGGCTGATTGGCTGATTGGTTGGTTGGTTGGCTTGATTGGCTGATTGTTTGGTTGGTTGGATGGTTGAGGTTGGTTGGTTGATTGGTTGGTTGGTTGAGTGGTTGGCCGGCTGGATGGTTGGTTGGTAGATTGGTTGATTGCTTGTTTGGTTGGTTGGTTGGCTGGTTGGTTGTTTGCTTGCTTGCTTGCTTGCTTCCCTGTACTTAGGAACAAGTTTTGATTGTGCATTATTTACATTATATACAATTGACGGATATTTGTCCTCATCTTGTTTGTTGTTAACACAACATTTCGACTGATATGCCCTTCAGCCTTCATCAGGTGTTTTGGGGAAATTTCGAACCTGTGTTCTCATTCCTAAAGTAATTTTCGATGTTGTTGTTGTTGTTATTATTATTATTATTATTATTATTATTATTATTATTATTATTATTATTATTATTATTATTATTGTTATTATTATTATCATTATTATTATAACAACATCGAAAAATACCTTAGGAGTGAAAACCCAGGTTCGAAATTTCCCCAAGACACCCGAAGAAGACTGGAGGGTATATCAGCCGAAACGTTGTGTTAACAACAAACAAGATGAGGACAAATATCCGTCAAAAACTATATAAGGTAAGTAATGTACATAATTCCTCAAATATAGAACTGAATTAGGTTTTGACTGGTTATAGGTTTCGCGACGTCACTTTATTTTGATACATAACCTGTTATTGTTTTGGTCAAATTTGGTATTCTGTTTAGTCGACTTCCTTGTAGGAACTCGGACAGTAGTATGTGCCTATTGGTCATCAAGCGTTCCGGTTGGTTGATTCTCGTAAAGCGTCAGTTGGTTTTTTTCTCAGGGTCCACAAAACTTAGGTTCATTGTCATCTACAGAGCGGCAACACACTAGTGTAAACGAAAGGAACCTATATCTCAGGTGTTGACTGATGTAACTAGGCTGTAGATGGATCAAGTTGTACAACTCTGTTGTCATAATAAAGCAACCTCCTGGACTTAAGACATGTCTTCACATCATGATGTTGTCTTGGATGGGAAAGGGCATAGAAGGATTGGGTAAAAAATATGAAAGGTGTAAATATATCTTTTCTCAGTAGTTTCAATGGAAATTGAAGTTGTGGGTTTGTAGTTAGAACAGAATGTCGTACAAGAGTAGCACAGAGTCACAGAGGGAGTCACAGAAGCTATTCCACGTGAATGTGGCAGAACCATGTGGAAGGAAGACAAAAAAGAGAGTAATGAAATAATCCTTTCTACTATAAGTACACGATCGACCCCAGTACTTAATTTATCGACCACGAAAGGATGAAAGTCAAAGCTGACCTCGGCGGAATTTGAATGTAAAGGCGGACGAAATGCCGCTAAGCATTTTGCCAGCTCGCCGCCTTTAAGTAATGAAATAATGATAATGCTGCATTGGTTGAAACTGAATTCGGTTAGTGGAAGTATGGGTAGCACAAGACAGATGTGGGTCAAAATAAACTGAACAGTCTTTAACTGCCTCACTGATTCGCTATATATTTAGTAGCGTAAAATTTATTGAGAACATCTTTTTCTGAGACTTCAAGTTTCTCATTCTACTGCTTATTCAGTCAAATTTGAACTGCCTGGCAAAGCATTATATATATATATATATATATATAGATAGATAGATAGATAGATAGATAGATAGATAGATAGATAGATAGATAGATAGATAGATAGATAGATAGATAGACAGACAGACAGACAGACAGACAGATAGATAGATAGATAGATAGATAGATAGATAGATAGATAGATAGATAGATAGATAGATAGATAGATAGATAGATAGACATTTGGGTCTGTGTGTATGTGTGTGTATATATACATATATGTATTTGTATGTGAGTGTGTTTGTGTGTGTATGTTTGTGTGTGTGTGTGTGTGTGTGTGTGTGTGTGTGTGTGTGTGTGTGTGTTGTGTAATTTTCATAACTTTTATAGGTTTCAGCCAGTATAGGCCCAGGCCATGTCTAACTTAATAACTGCACCTTGTGAAATCTTTTAGTCGCATATGGGGCTCCATGACCCACCCTAGCAAAGAGTTATAATAGTTGGAGACACATCTGGGTGTAGGAGGTTGGTCCGGGATTTTTTGAAGAAATTTGTCCTGAGAACTTTTGAATTTTATGGGATCCGTTTCCGTTTTGACGTATTTTGGTATGGAATTAAAGAGTGATGGAACGGTTGAGATAAAGTAGTTGTGGCGTAATGTTGATACGCGTACTGTGTTCGATTTTTGTAGAGAGCGGATAGCGCGGGGATCAAGTCTTGGATGAATTTTAAAATTGATGCCAATATCATTTGTGCAATATTGATGTAATATTCTGCACATCACACAAATGGAGGGTATGTATGTACACTTTATACAACGCAGTCACTCCTGCTTCCAAACCTTGGGTGGGTGTTTTCCACTGCAACCTCGGGCCTACCAAAGCCTTGTCAAACGGAACTGAAAGACGACCGTATATGCGCGTGTGTGTGTGTGTGTGTGTGTGTGTGTGTGTGTGTGCGTGCGTGCGCGCGCACGCATTTAACTTCATACGTGCATGCATTTGTTTCGTACGAGTCATTTGCCTTTTTTTTCACATTTAAATATTGCTAAAAGATTAAAGCGACAGAATACCAGATTGAACGGGTTCGCTTAGAATTTCACATAGTCACATCATTCCACAACGAACTCTATCTTACACATACATACATATATATATCTATACATACACACACACACACACACACATATATATATGAGTGTGTGTACGCATATATCTATCTATGTGCGTATGTATATATATATATATATATATATATATATATATATATATATATATAATATATATATATATATATATATATATATAACGGAAAGACCACGACCTTTTCAAGCTATCTATTGATGCTTCGACAGATCAAACGCTAAGCCAGGAAGTTATAGAAT
>NC_043004.1:3013867-3016367 GCF_006345805.1 Octopus sinensis
AAACAACGTCTGTATCATTCACAAATAGATAGATATACAATAAAACAGGATGGTTATACGAATGGAACAACTTATATCATAGATATACTCCATCGAAATTGAACAACATCAAGAACAACTTATTTACAGCTAACTTGATTAGGTTTTAAATATTTCTTACTGCATTAAGGGGGACAACTTAAATCCATATCAGAAAAATGTGGGAAATTCGGAATACAGTTTTGGGAGCGAATCAAATTATAGCATTCGAAATGTTTTGGTTTTATCTGACTTTGGTTGTTATAATCTTAATAACAACCAAAAACTAGAATAGAACATAAATATTTGTCTTTTGTAACGGACCCCAAATGAACGAGAGGAAATATCAAGATTCACTAAAAACGTGGGCCGTGACACACATGATGATGTAAACCAAGAAATAATTCTACTTTCAGCGGCAAAACGAATGGGGAAAAGCATCGTCTAAAGACTAATTCTCGTAAAACAAAATGTAGTGGTAGATGCTATGAAATTTTAATCAATTATAAATTATTTAAATGTTGGCTGAAGTGATTGGATTTTAGTTGTACGGTGATACCTATGGATATATTTCAAAATTCTGCTTGGGTTCTAGTCACAAAGAAGCCTCAAGATCTGGATTTCGAACTACTGACTCTTCAGTCAGAAGTCCTTCGTTCTCCCATTCACGTTGTGGATGGAGTGAAACGTCACTAGTGCAGCACTACTTTAGAAGTGATCAAAGAAAATATTTTGGTCCATCGAAAGTTCTTTGATGTTTCAGAAGGACATGTAATCTACGTTTAATTTATCTGATCTTTTACAGTGTTATTTCACATTTCGTGTGTTTAAACCACCACCACCACCACCACCACCATCATCATCATCAAAATTATCATCATCATCATCATCATCATCATCATCATCATCATCATCATCATCATCATCATTGTCATCATTATCATCATCATTATTATCATAGCTCAAAAAATCTATTGTAAGTTAAAGCATTTCTATATTTAGGATTGGCCGTTTCCAGCGATCTTCTCTCCTAAGATTTCTATTATCGTCGATATCTCTAAAACGATCGTCCATTTTTAGACTGTGAAATTATCCGGGATCAAACCTTTTAATAATGCATATCCATTCGACTGAAGACATCAAAGTTTTGCGGGGGATTTGTTTTTGTTTTTTGTTTTTAATTTTGGAGATTTCTAGGTTAAGCTGAGCAAGAATGTTATCAGGAGGAAAATCTTTTTTTTCCTTTTCTTTCCTCTTTCTTTCTTTCTTCAAATTTCTTAGCACACTATCTTACAGATCATTACTGATAGATAGGTCTCTGCAACCAATTAATTTGGGACATTAAACATCATTGATGCTTAATGCAAGTTATTTTCTCAGAGACAATTCGCGTTTGTTTTAAACTGGTTCCTTAAACAGATTAAGTTTATGAGATAAAATATAACTTTCTGTTAGAAATCATTTCCAACAAGATTTTATATTTCTTCGAATAGAAAAGAAAAAAAAGTGCAAAAATATTAAAATGTCTGACACATATTATTTCAAAGGAGATTTTTTTTCTGTTTGTGTTGCTGGCCTATAAATACTTATTATTCTTCCTTTTATCTCGAACTAATCTATGCAGGAAATTGAAGGCAGAATTCCTTTAGAAGATGGTGGGAATAAGTTTCATATTTATAAATTATTACTCATTGCTTGTAGCAGAGCTATATTGTTTAACAAATAAATTGATTATTATTATAATATTGATTAATTTTAATTAAGATCAAATGACCCAAATTTCAGGAAGATAAATATTGAAATTTTCCTGATCATATTTTTTCGTTGGGTTATTAAAGTTTAAATGAATTTGCTTCAGTCAAGAATCACAACAACTTTGCTGACACTGGAACTTCGCTCAGGTTAAAAAGCACAAACTACAATATTGGTTAGTTACATTTGCACAAAGTTATGAAGTTTAAAAGAGAAGGAATTGAGTTGTTTAGCTGCCTGGTGTTAAATCACAAAACATGGACGACTTCATAGCTTACGTGGCCGAAACACCAGAAATCTTGGGAAATCGTCTATTAAATCGACTCCGGTAATTTTATTGTACTTCTGTTGCATTTTTATTCTTTCTTTTTCTGCTGCAGGTCGATATAGTTACATCATTTATGAAGGAAAATTAATCACAAAAGGACATTCTTTCATATTCAGCAATGATTTTGCTAAAGAATTAGTTTTGAATTATAAAACCCCTACATTTGACACCAGATGATCTCTCTATGTTTCTTGAAGAAGGTACTTGTTAGGAATGGCTTTTAGATTTCTTTTCATTACGTAAATTAGAGGCTTAGACAAAGGGATTAAGACTAGTATCTTTAGCTTCTTGGCGTATGAGTGTCTTTAATGAAGTTCGTTTTGTTTCCTGTTTTCGAAGCAGGCTGTTGATGGTAATTCCCTGTCAGTTATTCCTACCATTGTCAGTGTGATTCTTGTAACA
>NC_043004.1:3021367-3067954 GCF_006345805.1 Octopus sinensis
TGAGATGGATGATGGGTGAATAACGTTAAAATGAACGCCATTAAAGACTTCAAGAAATATACACACTCTAAACTGTGAGATACTGAAGACATATCTATATTATACATACATCACATATACATACATATCTTCATATATATACGTGTGTGTGTGTGTGCATATATATATATATATATATATATATCTATATATATATATATATATATATATATATATATAATATATATATATATAATATACTTACACACATAATTTCTACGTTTATATATATATGTGTGTATATGTATGTATGCATGTTTGTGTGTCAGGTATCTATACATAGATATGAATGCATGAAGGACGTGCACATGCAGATGGGAAGACGAACAGACACGCGCGCACATGCACGTATACGGAAAGAAATATACATTAGTACGCGAGGTCTCGCTTAGATATACCGGACGCGCTCACGACAATATTCACACACGCATACATATATATATATAGATATAGATATATGTATGTATGTATATATGTATATATATATATATATATATATATATATATATATATATATATATATATATATATGTATGTATATATATATATATATATATATATATATATACATTAGAGTAAGTCGGTGTATACGTGATGTCATTCATCAATTTTTACCTATCCATGCAATGATGGGGAAGGGATGGAGGGAGCGCGGGATTTGGAATATCGCATAACATATTACATTATCACCGTTTCATAAAGACATGTCAGCCGCACCCTACGAAATAAGGCACATGAATACTGATAAAGAGGAGCAGAAGGAATTCACACAGGAGGAACCGGAAGAGGAGGAGGAGGAGGAGGAGGAGGAGGAGGAGGAGAAGGAGGAAGAAGAAGAAGAGATGAAGGAGGAGGGAATAGGTGGCGGGTGGAGGGAGAGAAACATTGTGATCTGAGGTGCAATGATAAAAATCTAGGAGTTGTAGCACTGCAGATGATGATGATGATGATGTTGCTGCTGCAGCTGCTGCTGCTGCTGCTGCTGCTGCTGCTGATGATGATGATGATGATGATGGTCGTGGTGGTCGTGGTGGTCGTGGTGGTCGTGGATGGTGGTGGTGGTGGTGGTGGTGGTGGTGGCGGTGGTAGTGGTGGTGATGGTGATGATGGTGGTGATGGTTATGATGGTGATGATGGTGAGATGATGATGGTGAAAGACGATGACGAGGAGGGTGAAGATCATCCTCATCATCATCATCATAAAGACGAAGACGATGGTTATAGTGATGATGATGATCATGATGATGATGATGATGATGATGGTGATGATAATTTTCTTTAGTAACAGCTCAACCCTGACTGATATGACTGATAATCAAAGACAGTCTAACCATGACTATCCCGTCTTCCTGTGACGTAAGAATTATCTACAATTACGTTATCTACCGAGGGCAGAGTACGTTGTAATCTGACAGTGGTTTGGCTGCTAATTGAAAAGATTACTCAAAGAAATAATTTCCATTTGGTTGAGTATTCCATAGGCACCTATAGCCTGAACGTAATATTTAGATGTTACACAACATGTGACAATGTTGCCCGTAAGCATTACCGATACAATCCAAATCCCGTTCTCCAGTTTTATTCACAAATTCTTGAAGACAGACCGAGACCGGGGTAAAAGGAAGTCAGTTAAGATACCACGTATCAAAACTGGAACCGGAAGATCGCGCGCGCGAAACAAGCTTCTTAAACAAATAGTGATATATCTATCAAATTTATAAACATGGTAAATGTATTTTTTTTATTTTTCATTCCCTTCGAAAATGCTCTTAACTGTGGTTTGGACTTTTTGACTGTTCCTTCTAGTATGTAAAGCGACCTGTTAAGGCTCACCTCTTTTGTGTTTAAATGTACACTCATTTTTAATATATAAACGATATATGTGGAGGCGCTTGGCCCCCACGTTCACAGTCTGATCAATAAGTAACCGGATTGTTGCTATAGTAACGAAGCTAAAGCACGCAGAGTAAAGCTGCTTGGCACAAATTCATCTTGAACTATCTTGTACTTGGGCATCAAGTTTTAACATTCTAGCTTACTTCCGCTGTTTACAACAGTGCTTGGAACGAAGGTGTGTAGTGTGTGATCGTCGCATTGACCATGACAGAGAAAGCAGAGCAGAGAATCTTCATCAAATTTTGCCAAAAGCTTGGCGATACCTGCTCAGAGGCCTACGCAAAGTTTTCAAAAAGCTTTCACTGTTCTCCACACAATCAAGAAGACATTTTGCAATTGAAATCCCGAGTGCCCTTTTGGTCAGCTGAAATCAGTTTTGGTACAAACTTGGCAGGCACATGTCCCATACCCAAGTCGTCAATGATAATGGACTGAACTGAACCGTAAATAATCTGCACAACCTCTGATAACACAGAGAATCTGATGGTGATTCGACGATTTCCTCTCACAGCTGCATGCACATCTACGATGTTTTTCTCAATTCTGCTGATTGCGGGGCTACCAGAACGTTCGTCAATATCGACATTTTCACGGCCATCTTGGAAACGTCTGAACCTCTCGTACACTTGTATGCGGTCCATACACGCCTCTCCATACGTTTCCTGCAACTTTGCGTAGGCCTCTGAGCAGGTATCGCCATGACATCTTTCATTGCTATGGTCAACGCAAGGATCACACGCTACATACCTTCCTTCGAAGCACTGCTGTAAACAGCGGAAATGAGCTAGAATGTTAAACCTTCGTGCACAAGCACAACAGAGTTCAAAGTCAGTCTATACCAAGTGGCTTCACTTTGCGTGTTTTAGCCTCGTTCCTATGGCAACAGTCCTGATACTTATAGATCAGACCTCGTATATCATTTACAGCCGACCTGGCCAACTCGAATTACATTGCGGCCATTTTAAGCACAAAAATTTTTTTAGGGCCGCTTGTATACTTTATGCAGGAATAGTCAAATAATCAAGAATTGTTCATTCTTTTCGTTTGTTTAAAATTAGAAAATTGTTGGCTGTTGCTTTATTGCCATTTATGTTTTTGCTACTTTACAATCTTTAATTTTTTATAAAAGTTTTAAAATGTTTCTTTAAATAAACCCATTTCAAAAAAGTATCAAGCGGGCCTCAAGATAAAAGTCTGCGTAACGCATGCGACTTTGCCTTTCATCCTTTCGGGGTCGGTAAATTAAGTACCAGTTACACACTGGGGTCGATATAATCAACTTAATCCGTTTGTCTGTCCTTGTTTGCCCTTTCTGTGTTTAGCCCCTTGTGGGCAGTAAATAAATAGAAATAGGTATTTCGTCTGTCGTTACGTTCTGAGTTCAAATTCTGCCGAGGTCGACTTTGCCTTTCATCCTTTCGGGGTCGATTAAATAAGTACCAGTTACGCACTGGAGTCGATATAATCGACTTAAACCGTTTGTCTGTACTTGTTTGTCCTCTCTGTGTGTAGCCTCTTGTGGGTAGTAAAAAAGCTAGGTATTTCGCCCGGCTTTACATTCTGAGTTCAAATTCCTTTCGCGGTCGATTAAATAAGTACCAGTTGCGCACTGGGGGTCAATGTAATCGAATAAACCCCCTGTCTGTCCTTGTTTGTCCCCTGTATGTTTGACCCGCCCCACCCCCGCGGGCCATAAAGAATTAAATATGTATGTGTCTGTGTACTTGTAAATGGATTTCTCTGTGGCTGTATCTGTCATATAACGAACAGATTTATAGCCACGTGTTTATGTGAAAGTGTACAAACGTATCGACATCTTTATAGATAAACTTTAAAACGTATGCTATAAGGTACAAACTACATCTGTTCTGTAACTACTACGATAAATCGTAGATATTAGTTCAAATTCAAAACAAAATGATGACAGTTTTACAGTTTTTTCATCTAAATGATAAGTGAAAACCGACAATATAATCAACGTTTATAATAATAAATTCAGTCAGCTATTTTAATCATATCCAATCATTGCTTCAAGTTGTAACGCCGTTCCAGTTTCATTTATTCATTTAAAAAAAATTCTATTTGTGTATTTTACAGTTATCTAGGTATATTGAGAAGACTATGCTCCGCGGACGAGATCAAGTAAGTTAGGAGTATGTCAGAGGTTGTTAGTGATAAGTCACACTCCTCATTGCATGTAACCAGAATTTATTTTATATAGACTTCGGAGTTAACTTCCTTGTCTTTCTTTACAAAATTTATCAAATCATATTTAAGAAAACTGATGATCTATTTGGAAGAATTACAAATCATTTCAAAAATAGGTACAAGGCCAGAAATCTTGAGAATACTTGGGACAAATAGGAGCTGTAGTAAGGATGGAGCACTTGCAGAAAACAACATTGCTTGGAACAGCTCGAATACTCCGGAAGGTGCTCGAAAAATGAGAGGTGTTACCTTATCTCTCTACTAGTGAACAGCTGACACTGTAGTACATCTCCAGCATTAGAAGCTGTGCAAAGGCAATGATAATAATAATAATAATAATAATAATAATAATAATAATAATAATAATAATAATAATAATAATAATAATAATAATAATAATAATAATAATAATAATAATAATAATAATAATAATAATAATAATAATAATAGGCAAGAAAAACCTCTCTATGGCAAATACCCAAAGAGAGCGAATAATGCAGATGTTGACAAAGACCTGACCCATCAATGGCTAATGGCCAAAAGAGACCGATAAAATAAGTACTAGGCTTACAAAGAATAAGTCCTGGAATCGATTCGTTCGACTAAAAGGTGGTGCTCCAGCATGGCCGTAGTCAAAGGACTGAAATAAGTGAAAGAAGAAAAGAATCAATGATCAAACTCTTAGATGAAACTACTTCCGGCATCAAGAGATCCAAGCTGCTTTGCACTCACGAATTATGAGACCGAGGCGACGGTGTACGTGAAAGGCCACACAAGTGGACATCAGAGCTTTATATCAGTTACCATACACTAATTGAAAAATGTAAAACAGAATTATAATGTTCCACTGCTAATTAGAAGCGTTAAACGCAATATTATTTGAGCTTCAAATGCATAACCCTAAGTCTTGCAGAAGCTCTTAACAGGTTATATTCTTAAAAGGAGAATTGAACTAGAATCGAACCACGCTTCTCCGATATTAGCAATTAAATTGCCACTGCTTGCTTCTACCTTCTACAATCACATATCTACATGCATTCATGTGTCTCTGTTTGATTTTTGTGTATATATATGTGTATAAATGAGCTTCTGTATGTACGTATTTGTGTGCTTGAATGCGTCTTCATTAAAGATTTTATTTATTCTCACAGAAATTTATATTTAAAGAGATGTCGATGATGAGGATGACGATGATAATAATAATAATAATAATAATAATAATAATAATAATATAATAATAATAATAATAATGATAATAATAATAATAATAATAATAATAATAATAATAATAATAATAATAATAATAATAATAATAATAATAATAATAACAACAATAATAACAATAATAATGATAATGATAATGATAATAAAAAATAATCCGAAATTGCCGTTAAATTCATTTTCTCATTAATTCAGTTATTGTTAACGTCTGATATGACAGAAACTACATGATGTAGCTGCAAAAAGCTCTTAAAGGGAAACAATATTTTTGGTAGGAAAGCAAAAATGATCAGATAAGTATACAGAAATGTTTCTGAAGATCGGTGAGTATTAAGAATGAATGAAAGTTAAATTCCATACCAACAGGGAGCAGCTCAAAGAAATTGAAGTTGATGCCGTTACAGAGCGCTAAATTTGCATTTCTCTCCTGAGAAAGTAAGAAAACCCGAAGCTATTGTGAGCAAATCGCTAAAGGGGGTATTTCACTGCTTTGCTGAATTCTCTGATGATATGCCAACTTGGCATCACTGATCAGCATCCCGTCCACCACCGTATTAAGGCATCAACACTACAACCACTTGCCGTTTTTCCACACCATATATTTTAACCGTTTTTAACTTAATTGTTATCGACGATAAAAATTTGTGTTTGCATGTGTGCGTATGTGTGTATACACATGTACATATGTCTATATATATATATATATATATATATATATGTATGTGTATATATATATATAGATATGTACATGAATGTATATGTATATATATATATATATATATATATATATATATATATAATATATATATATATATTCATATACATATCTATATATATATATATATATATATATATATACATGCATACACATATACGTATATATACATACGTACATACATATATATATATATATATTATATATATATATATATTCATATACATATCTATATATATATATACATACATGTATGCACACGCATGTAAATATGTGTGTAAGTATATAAATATATACACACATTTACACACACACGTAGAAACATACGGACATATACATCATCACATACATGAGTGCGTGTGTGCGTTTGTGTGTGTGTGTGTGTGAGTGTGTGTGTGTGTATGTGCGTGTGTGTGTGGTGTGTGTGTGTGTGTGTGTGTGTGTGTGTGTGTGTGTTTGTGTGTGTGCTTGTGTGTTTGAAGCGAATTAACAGCTTCCTTTTAGAATGCTGGACGAAAAACCTACGGCATCAGTTCCGACTCCTGCGTACTGGGTTCAAACCCTATCGATAACCACTTCGCTTTTCATCCCTCCAGCATCTATGAATAAAGTACCCACGGATATCAGTGGTAACCATGCTTCTTTTCTTTTCCCCTTTTCCTGGATTAAAATTTCAGTTGCCTGACCTTATCAAAACGTAATACAATGGTTCGAATTGAGCTTTGTGTTATTTACTCATAACTTTCTATATTCGGAATTATGTTTATAAAGTGTAAAAAATAATTATATATATATATATCTGTATGTGTGTGTGTGTGTGAGTATGCGCGTTTTGCGTGTGTATTTGTGTATGTATACATGAACATTTACTCATGCATACACATCTAAACATACACACACATATATACATGCATCCATACATACAGACGCACACCACTCACATATGTATACAGTTATGTGTGTGTCTGTGTTTATGTGTGTGTGTGTGTGTTTATATGTGTGTGTGTGTGTGTGCGCGCGCGCTTGGTATTACTCCACTGCAACCCTATCACAATATAATCTTTGTATCTTTGTGTTTCATCAGCAAATGTTGAACGTTGCCTGCGATGCTTCATATCTAACGAACAGATATTAAAGTAATTTGTAGATAATAAATGTTAGATAATACAGCATAGAAGTGGTTCAATCCACTGTAGTTCCTGTGTTATATGAAACCCACGCATTATCTTGTGTTGCATGTAGCGTAAAATTCGAGGGCTGCGAATAACGCATCTATTTACAGGTCAGAACAAACGTTGACTCCCAACAATAGCACAATTTGTCTAGCGGCTTTATTCATAGCACAATTACTGCAACAAATAAAATTGCCCATTGGATCAATTACCAGCTTACGTTCAGATCTTCTCAAGGGGCGTTGAGGGGTTTTTTTCTATCTTCACTTTTTGTAAGGCTCCCATGAGTTAATTCGCAAATCTTACTCGGTTGCAAAAAGTATCTGAATCTTAAAGAAATATTCTGGAAATCTCAACGGAAAAAAAATTCCCTATGTTAACAAAATATCCTGGAGTTACTGCACCATCTAGCGTCTCCTGTAATTGCATGGATATTTTGTCTCACCTTATATCTTCCAATAAAACTTTTCTACTATAGGCACAAGGCCTGACATTTTGGGGGAAGGGGTAAGTTGATCACATAGACACCAGTACTAAACAAGTACTTAATTTATCGACCTCGAAAGGATGAAAGGCAAAGTCGACCTCGGCGGAATTTGAACTCAGAGCGTAGCGGCAGATGAAATACTGCTAAGCATTTCGCCCGACGTGCTAATGATTCTTATTTCTTTATTGCCCACAAGGGGCTAAACATAGAGGGGACAAACAAGGACAGACAAACGGATTAAATCGATTATACCGACCACAGTGCGTAACTGGTACTTATTTAATCGACCCCGAAAGGATGAAAAGCAAAGTCGACCTCGGCGGAATTTGAACTCAGAACGCAACGGCTGACGAAATACTGCTAAGCATTTCGCCCGGCGTGCTCACGTTTCTGCCAGCTCGCCGCCTTATATCTTCCAATAGACCTAATTCTTTACAACCCACAAAAGCTAAACACAGAGAGGACAAACAAGGACACACAAACGGATTAAGTCGATTATATCGACCTCAGTGCGTAACTGGTACTTAATTTATCGAACCCGAAAGGATGAAAGGCAAAGTCGACCTCGGCGGAATTTGAACTCAGAACGCAACGGCTGACGAAATGCGGCTACGCATTTCGCCCTGCGTGCTAACGTTTCTGCCAGCTCGCCGTCTTAATATCTTCCAATAAACCGTTGACGCACTTTTTCAGTAGATGACCCACAAAAATCACGTGGAAAAATTTCACAGACTATCTAATACTATTTACATTTAATTAAAATATTTCCTTCGTGGTTGTGTGGTTGCTTTTGGGTAAATGCCTTCTAATTTAGATTCGCTCCGACGTAAACATTGTAAGTGGATTTGGTAGACGAAATGAAAGAAACCCGTCATATACATACACATCATCATCGTCATCATCACCATAATCATTCAACGTCCGCCTTCCATGCCGGCATGGGTGCAACCGTTTGACAGAAGCCTGCATCAGACTTCTGAGACTGTTTTGGCAAGATTTTACCGCTGGATGCCCTTCCTAACACCAACCACCCAGCAGAGTGTAAGTTAGGGAAAGGGATCAACATAATAAGCACCATGCTAAAAAATAAAATATATATAAAAATAAAACAACAAAACCGGTACTGGATCGATACGTTCTTCTAAAAATTATTCAAGGTGGTGCTCCAGCATGGCTGCAGTCCAATGACTGAAACAAGTGAAAAGTAAAAGATACAATCTACATCAATTGATGGATTGGTGATGAATTCAACAGATTTGACATGATCGTTGTTCTTTTTGTAGGTTAGTGAGGAGGAAGGCGGGGTTGATCCATGACTTTGGGAGACCCTCTCGTAAGGGCGACCCTCTCGTAAGGGCGACCCTCTCGTAAGGGCGACCCTCTCGTAAGGGCGACCCTCTCGTAAGGGCGAACCTGGTGGGGGTGGTTGATGTTCAGATTGAAAGGGAAAAGGAAATAGACAGAAAGAAGGAAAAAAGATATTGAAAGCTGGAGTTTGATATTGTTTTATTATCGTGGTTGCTATTGATGTTGCCCTTGTTGTTATAGGTGAATGAAGTCACGTGGCTTAATGGTTAGGATATTCAATTCACGACCATAAAGCCGCGAGTTCGATTCCCGGCGGGGCGTTGAGTCCTTAAACAAAACATTTTATTTCACGTTTTTGCAGACCATCAGCGGGCAGAAGACAAGTAGAACCTGGATTTCAAAGGGCAAAGGGGCCAGTCTTGTCACATACTGTGTCGCGCTGATTCTCCCTGAGAAACTACATTAAAGGTACGCATGTTTTGTGGAGTACTCAGCCACTTGCACATTTATTTCACGATCAGGCTGTTCCGTTGATCGGATTAACTGGAACGGTCATCGTCGTAACCGACGGAGAGTCAGTTGTTATAGGTGAAAATAACGGCCAACGACGATAATACTGAGGACACTGGTGGAGGTAGTGATGGGGAACAGTGATGATGATGATGATGAGATGATGATGATGATGGTGGTGGTGGTGGTGGTGGTGGTGGTGGTGGTGACGATGATGATGATTTATGACATTTCGTCTGGTTTGGCCAAACAACTCTCCTTACAACTATTGTTGCTGCTGCTGTTGTCGTCGTGGTCTTTGTTTTGTTTTTGCTTTTTTTCTGTTTTCTATTTACTCCTCTGTCAACTAATAAAACAATAAGGATGTAAGGCACGTCACAGGGATATATGAACGACGCCGGAAGCAGAAAGAAGAAGAAGAAGAAGAAGAAGAAGAAAAGAAGAAGAAGAAGAAGAGAAGAAGAGAAGAAGAAGAAGAAGAAAAAGAAGAAGCAGAAGAAACAAAGGAATAAGAAGAGGAAGAAGAAGAAAAAGAAGAAGAAGAGGAAGCAGAAGAAGCAAAGGAAGAAGAAGAGGAAGAAGAAGAAGAAAAAGAAGAAGAAGAAGAAGAAGAAGAGAAGAAAAAAGAAGAAGAAGAAGAAGAAAAAAGAAGAAGAAGAAGAAGAGCAACAACAACAACATTAATACAATGGTTAGAGTTGCTCATAAAAATAATAATGGTGAGGAAAATGAAGATTTCATAACGAAGAAATAGCATTGACTACACTCTGACAGTCTATCTGAGCGCACGAGCATGTGTGTGTGTGCGTGTGTGTTATGATTGCTTGCGTGTGCGTGTGAACACTCACACACATGTACAGACGTCGGCTATTCTTATATTTTCCACAAGACTTTTAGAAAAACCTGACCGGCAAAGCTTGTCCTCAACATCGGACTCATCCAAATGCCAGTAATTGCTTAAGGATTATATTTTGTCTACCTCCACAATCCCCATGCCAGTTTGCCTCGCATGAAAGTAGCTTTCGCGCATTTCTCCAGTCCAAACTGCAACCTGATATCATCACTGAACTTTTTAACCGTAGCAAGTAGACCCTCTTGTTATTCGTCATCTTTTGAGTACATTTTCAGATCATCCATGTAGAACAGGTGACTCCCTTTTTTTCTTCTTGATCCCATATCCATACTCGGTTTTGTTGAGCATGATACTTAATGGTGCTAATGCTGAGCAAAATATTAAGGGTGGCAGCGAATCCCCTTGGAAGATACCACTTTTGATTGGCCTACTTGTTATTGATCCACTTGAATGGTTCAGCGTCAACGTGGTTTCCCATGTTTTCATGCTGTATTTCATAAACTTGATGAGAGTCGGGGATACTTTGTATACTTCCATCATTTTCAGAATCCATACACAATCGAACGCCTCTTTAAAATTCGATCCATGATGTGCTCAGGTTCGTTATCCTGGTTTTGCAGTCTTCAAGGATCACTTTGTTTGTCAGCAATTGGTCCTTGCATCCGTAGCTGCTTCTTCGACAAACTTTTTGTTCTGGTGGTAGTAGGTTGTTTTCTTCTAGGAATGTGCCTGTTATTTCAGTGATTACAGATGTTAATATTTTATATATTGTTGGTAGACAGGTGATTGGTCTGTAATTCTTTGGGTTTTCTGTATGATTTGTTTTTGGCATGTCTCTCCCTGTCTCAACCAGTCTGGGCTATTTTCTGGGTCTTACATGATTTCGTTGCATACAGATGACATATCTCCTTGTATATAAACTAGCTGTTTGATCCAGAAGTTTGGTACTCGATCTATTCCCGGTGATTTCTAATTGCTGGCCTTTTTCAGGGCCAGGGTGACCTCCTCCTTTTGAATATCTTCCCATTCTAGTACTTCTTTATTGTCCAGGCGTGTTTTCTGGTTCCTTAATCCATTCTACATCTTCATTATGTTGTTTTTCATTTTCCCATATCGTACTCCAGAAATTTTCCATATTCTTTTTCTTTAGTGGTTGCTCAACATCTATTTGTCGTTTACCGAGTTCCCTGCAAAATTTTTTTCCATCTTCTTTAAATAATTTTGTTTTGTCTAAATTGTTTGCTTCTCTTTATATATCGTGACATTTGTTGTGCCCTTGCTTGGATTTTTTGCTTTAGGTTTTCTTTTGCTTCAGGTATTTCATTTTTTTATTTTGCTTGATCCCATGCTTTTTCCATATAGTCTTGGCTTTTCTTTGGTTGACCTGGCTTCCGTTACTTATTTCGGTCAGTATTGATAGGTCGCCCCTCATGCATTGGATATCCTTTTCTAAGTGTTCTTTCCATTTTGGTTGTCTTTTCTTCTGTTGAGCAGTTTTCTTTTTCTAGTTTTATGCCTTTTGCTTCAGTAATAGCTGCAGCTGTAGCATAGGCTAGTTGGTTTAGCGATGTTATATTTTGCGGTCCTATTGTTGTTGATTTCATCTCACCTATTACATTATTGCCAATTTTTATCGACTCCTTAAGGTTCTTATCCATAACTGACATTTGGTAGGGGCTCTCTGTCTGTGGTGTCTTGTGCTTTTACCTGTTTCCATTTTCTCTCTACTTTTAGTTCCAAATATTTCTCCCTATCCATGTGACTGTTTCGTGCTGTTGGTTGTGTTACAGGTTCTTCTATCTCATTACTCACAAAGGGCTCCTCAAATACATCCTCTTCTTGGTTTTCTGTAGTCCCTATTTCTATTTCATTTGTATTTGGTTTTATACGGTGAGATCTGTTGACTTTTTCTTTAATTTCTTCCAGCTCAGTGTCTGTGAGCCTCCTGTTTTTAATGATATCTCTTCATACATCCACATTTAACCTTGAGGCTGGATTTTGTTGTCTCCATAATTGATAAGCCCTTTTTGGCGTGTTAACTTCTGATGGTGTGTCTACCGCCGTGTAGTATGCTTCCACTCTTCCCGATTCCATTTAGTTCTAGGGTTTTTGCATAGGTGGGGCTCAAGTTGAGGTTTTCCTCGGTTATGTTGCCCACATTATTATTATTATTATTATTATTATTATTATTATTATTATTATTATTATTATTATCATTATCATTATTATTATTATTATTATTATTATTATTATTATTATTATTATTATCATCATCATCATTATTATTATTATTATTATTATTATTTCATTATCATTATCATTATTATTATTATTATTATTATTATCATTATAATTATTATCATTGTTATTATTATTATTATTATTATTATTATTATTATTATTATTATTATATTATTATTATTATTAATAATAATAATAATATTAATATTATACCACGAAAAATCTCAGCTAGGTATGATGGAAAGTGTCAGGTGTTCACAACCAGCAGACCAGGGTGACACTTGTTTATTGATCATGCTTCTAGAACCATGCAAAGGACTCTTGCAGTTCCAAGCAATGGAGTTTTTTGTAGACATTCTATCTTTAAAATTGCGCCAATGTTTTTGAGTCATGAGGGTAGTCGGGTGATGCGGTTCCTTACGTTTACATTCAAATCCTGTCGAAGTGAATTTCACCTTTTATAATTTGGGGTCGTTAATGAGAAGAAAGGGAGGAACTGGAGAAGGAAACTCACCTTCATTACAAAAGTGATCTCCCTTTATTTTGGTTGAAATATTAACAGCAGTGACGCAGACATTGCAACAGCCGTCACACCATATAATGACTGCATCAACAGCAACACCTACACTACCTCCTCTCTTCCACCATCACCACCAGTATATTTAAATTACTGATACGTTCTCCCAAATCAGATATTGGCTCAAGGCCAGCAATTTCTGGGAAGTGGGTGATCAACTGGTACGAAAGGATACAAATTGAAGTTGATCCCGGTGGAATTTGAACTCAGGCCGTAAAACAGACGAAATTCCGCTGAGTGTTTTGCCCGGTGCGGTTACGATTCTGCCATCTCGCAGCCTTATTCTACCAGATCAGTTTAACAGCAATTTAACAACGTCACAAGTAACATCGGCGGGTTCCCCATCCTCTCCGCTGCCGCCACCGAAAGCAACACATTTGCCATTGACTGTCACCCACATCGTCACTATTAATTTAAGCATGTCGGTCGTCATAGTTAAAGGAACATGTGCCCGAGGACAAAGAAGCGGAAGTCCAGAGACTGCGCTTTACACCCTGACATAATCGCTCCACCACAAGCAGCAAAGGTACCGGAAAAGCAGAAGGGCTAACTATTTTATCCTGGTACAGGTAAAAAAGAAAAAAAGAAGGTATTCATTCTGTGTGATGTGTTATAGAACAAGTTAGAAATGGAAGATATTATATGGGACGTTGGTTGCCTTAGATCTCAATGAAGATCAATTCAAAAGCCAGACAAACCTGTTTCTCGGCAGAATATTTCTTATGACCTTCTAACATAGGACACCCAGTAACTAAAGTAACACTTGGGCTCAGAAAACATCCCAAAGATCCAGATCTCTTCTTATTTTAATTTTTCCCCCTATTTTGAAGAGTGTGAATGATATAAGAGATACTTTGGAGGGCAGTAGCAGAAAGAGCGCAGAAATATAAAAGGTAGTATCAGTAAAACCAGTATTAACAAAGACTAGAACCACATCCAAGTGAATGTGAGTAGCACCATCTTCGAGACAGAAGTGTTCCCTCTATGTTCTCTCTCACTCGCTCTCTCTCTCTCTCTCTCTCTCTCTCTCACACACACACACACACACACACGTGCGCGCAGTCACACACGAAAACTGGCATAGTTGATGGGCCCAAGGCCATAGCAGAAGACCCTAGCCCAAGGTGCCACACAGTAGGAGTGAACCCGGAACCATGCGGTTGCGAAGAAAAGTTCTTACTAGACATCCACGCTTGCTCCTGGTTATATACATACATATATTTATACATACATATAAATATATATATATATATATATATATATATACACACACACGAGCACACATATATATATATGCACATACATATATATATATATGTATATATGTACGTATGTATATATATATATATATATATATATATAGGGTACGATGGGTAGATTGTCACCATTTTATATTTTATTTCGTGCATGCGCATTGTTTGTTTTGATTTTGTCGAATACCTAGTATTGTAGGGTCGGTTCGGCACCGATTGTGAGAAAAACATCACCATGACGCAATTCAGTCTACCAGAAATTTGGAAACGACATGCTGTACTGCTTGGCATTTGCTCCGGCAGCTCCAGTACGAACATGTACCGATACGAACACGTAGTGACACTGATAATAATCAAACATCCAGTCAACATCATGGTGTTTAGAATGATCACTAATGATGGCGACGTTAACCCTCCATTCATCTTCAAACACGGCCTCAGACTCAACATAGAGGAGGTAGTGCTGACCTGGGTTAAGCGGGTGGCTGCTGGAAGAACCTATGTCTAGCAACAGGACTCTGCACCATGCCACAGAAGCAGGAGAAACCAGTCATGGCTGTCAGACGATTTCTGCAGCCACATTACCACTAATATCCGGCCACCCGTCTTCCCACACACCAACCTACTCGATTATTATGTGTGGGGTGCAGTTGAGCGAGAGAACAACAAAACTCCTTGTAACATCAAAGATGAACTGAAGGCAAGGATTATTTACCAACTTAAATAAGGAGACCGTCCAGAAGAGCTGCAGGAGATTCCGAAGTCGTCCGGAGGCCGTGGTTGAAGCCGATGGCGATTTTATTGATTTAACTTACTCTTTAGTATTCCAAGGTATTTTTATGTAATTTTGATAAATATATCTGTTAAAATAAGATGTCAGTGATATTTTCTTTTTTGCGTAATTTAGATGACAGCTGTATGTGTATGTGTGAGTGTATACAATTTTCGTGACGTCTTTGCAGTTTAATTAATAAAGTATATATATATATATATATATGTGTGTGTGTGTGTGTGTGTGTGTGTGTGTGTGTGTGTGTGTGTGGTGGAGGCGCGTGGCTTAGTGATTACGGTGTCAGCACCGTGATCGTAAAATTGTGGTTTCGATTCCTGGACTGGGCGACGCGTTCTGTTCTTAAGCAAAACACTTCACTTCACATTTCTCCAGTCCATTCAGCTGGCAAAAATGAGTAACGCTGCGATGTACTGGCGTCCCATCCAGCTGGAGAACACATACGCCATTGAAACCGGGAAACCGCGCCCATGAGCCTGGCTAGGCTTAAAAGGCGCATTAATATATATATATATATTATATATATATATATGTAGGTCCCGGGTTGATTCGGGGTTAACCACAGTAAATAAGGTACTCAATACATAGCAGAGTAAAATTAATTTATTATATAGAGGAGCTTCTACAGGACTAGAACTGTTTCATTCAAGAGAAATCTTCAGGAAGCTAGTTAACAAGAATTGTATTGGCCATTTATACATTTAGGCAGGTTTAAAGGGGTGTTGGTGGGGGACTTATTGGGGGTAGGCATAGCGCAAAAAAATCATACTTGGGGGAGTGGTCAAGGAGTCAGTGTTAAATTAGATAGGAGAATAAATAAAAAATAAAAAATAAAAAATATAAAAAAATAAATAAAAAATAAAATCTTATATATATATATATATATATATATATATATATATATTTTTTAATTTTTTTTTTTATATTTTTTTTTTTTATTTTTATTTTTATTTTTTATTTTTTATTTATTCTCCTATCTAATTTAACACTGACTCCTTGACACTCCCCCAAGTATGATTTTTGCGCTATGCCTACCCCAATAAGTCCCCCACCAACACCCCCTTTAAAACCTGCCTAAATGTATAAATGCCAATACAATTCTTGTTAACTAGCTTCCTGAAGATTTCTCTTGAATGAAACAGTTCTAGTCCTGTAGAAGCTTCTTCTATATAAATAAATACTATATATATATATATATATATATATATATATATATATAGATATATATATACACACACACACAAACATACACAATGTAATGGTATTTTTATGATGTCATACACATGCACACATAGATACATACACGCACACATACGTACATACATACGTTCATACATACATACATACAAACATACATACATACATACACATACACACACAAACATACATACCCTGAGTATAAGCGCAGCAGTTAGACGAAGGAGCTAACATTGTTGAACATGGAATAGCAGAAGAAAACGCCACATCCATGTCATAGAAGACATTATTATAAGAGATATGCCATACTTGTACTCTTTCTTTCGAATATTGTAATATTGCAGTTATTTCTTCTGTTACTTCTACGAATCCTTCAAATGAAATCTGCCTGAAACTGTCAGATATCAATATAGCAGGTGTCAGATATTATCTTATCGATTACTCTACAAATGATGTAAGCCGATGGCGAATAAAAAACAAAATAAATACATATGCACTTGTTGCTTGCCTTGAATCAGTTGAACTGTCATTTGTAGAATTATGTATCATGGATATTTCTGCTGCATGACCTAGTAAAGAAACCAGCCATTAAGAATATTCTTTAAAAAGTACAATCAAGCAGCATCTTTAATCTGAATTTTCATGGAATAAATTACGATGGCAAATTTCATATTATTTCGCTATTCTTTCAAATGCTGAGCCTCATCGTCTCTGGTTATGTCCCGTGATGTCTCATAGCGTCAGTACTATCAAGACTGCATCCCCAACATGGCCCTTCTCTTCAGGAGCCCTGAAATACTGACGATCGTTGATAGCTCTGCAGAAAGCTCAAGTGAGAGTCACTATTGGAACAATGCTCCTTCTCCCTGGACTAGTATCGATACGATAGATAGATAGGTAGATAGAAGGATAGATAGATAGATAGATAGATAGATATATAGATAGATAGATAGATAGATAGATAGATAGATAGATAGATAGATAGATAGATAGAAGATAGATAGATAGAGATAGATAGATAGATAGATAGATAGATAGATAGAGATAGATAGATAGATAGATAGATAGATAGATAGATAGATAGATAGATAGATAGATAGTAGATAGATAGATAGATAGATAGATAGATAGATAGATAGATAGATAGATAGATAGATAGATAGATAGATAGATAGATAGATAGGGAGGGAGGGAGGTAGATGGATATAGATTTAGATAGATATTTATACATAAATGTCTATATATATATATAGAGAGAGATAAATAGATAGATATATGCATACATATTTATATATGTATGCATATACGTGCGTGTATATTTGTGTATCTGTGTTTGTCCGCCACCATCGCTTGACAACCGATGTTGATGTATTGACGTCCCCACATCTTAGCGGTTCAGTAAAATAAACCGATAGAATAAGCACTAGGCTTACAAATGCGGTATGACTGAAAGAAGTAAAGAAATAAAAGACTAAAAGAATAGATGATAGATAGATAGATAGATAGATAGATAGATAGATAGATAGATAGATTATAGATGTGTATGTACGAGTGTGTGTATGAGTGTGTGTGTACGTAAATGTTGTGTTTATGTGTGTGTATCTAAGTGAGAGTGGATATACATATATACATACGTCCTTACATACGTGTATACATGCATACAAAAATACATATACGCATATATATACATATATATATATATATATATATATATATATATATATATATATATATATATTATATATATATATATATATATATATATAATGTGTTACACAATGGATGAGGGATTGAGTGAGAAAATTAGAAGGAGATAAAAGGCAATGAGCGAGTGGTAGAGGTGGGGGAGATGAGGGTAACATATACGTAGGTATTTCTCGGTGTGAATGGATCTACATAGCATCGGCGCACATATGCTTGCTTTCTTAATTCTTTACGGTTAGTCACCCATGTATTATCCTATTATCAGATTTAATCACTCTAAAGATTGTTCTTTCGCCCAAACCCATATATATATATATTATATATATATATATATATATATAAAAGTAATCTGAGCGCTCATCAACAGAACGATCGTGGTGTGTGATGGGATGTGGTGTGTGTGTTGATGAGATGAATGTCATCTGTCAAGACGGAGCAATCATCATTCATATATATATATATATATATACAGACACACACACACACGTATATATACATCAGGATTAAATAAGAAGACAACAAACCGCAAACTGGGCATATACATACACACATATTACATGCATTCACACACTCACATATATACGCACAAATGCATATTTATACATACATGTAATAATATATAAATATACATACATACACATACGCACACACATATATATACTGGAGTAAGCACATGAATGTGAAACAAGGTGAATAAAAGAATACTCAAATATCAGAGGTAGAGTAATGTGCTTTCTTTAAAAGCAGCAGAAATATAACAAAAGCTGTTACTTAGACTTTCACGTTCCGTTCGTCGGACAGTTTCGTGTGTGTCTGTGTATATCTATCTATCTATCTATCTATCTATCTATCTATCTATCTATCTATCTATCTATCTATCTATCTATCTATCTATATATATATATATATATATATATATATATATATATATATGCATGTATATTTATACAGGGTGCAATGGGTAACCTGTCGCCATATAATATTTTTTTATTTCGTACATGCGCATTGATTTTTCTTTTATTTTGTCGACTACGCATAATAGTAGGGTCAGTTGGGCACTGCTTGTGAGAAACGCGGCACCATGACGCAATCCAGACTACCAGAAATTTGGAAACGAAATGCTTTTCGGCTTGGCATTCGTGCTGGAAACTCCAGTACGAACAATTTAGAGTTTTTGGGTGTCAATCTGAGTGTTTGCCGTGTCCCCAAAACATGTGCCGAGAGTTACAAAAATCAAACATCCAGTGAATATCATGGTGTTTGGAGTGATCACTAGTGGTGGCAACGTTATGCCTCCATTCATCTTCACACACGGCGTCAGACTCAACACGGAGGCCTAAATCAAGTGCCTGGAGGAGTTAGTGCCGCCCTGGGTGAAGAGGGCGGCTATTGGAAGACCCATCCGCGATAATCGAGGGATTACTATTCATTTTTGTACACTTCCGTATTATATATATTTGAAAAGTTTTCTACTTTTGCGTGTCCCACGTCACCACTTGAAACCGGTGTTGGTGTGTTTACTTCCATGCGAATTGGCGGTTCGGCTATAATGACCGTTATAATAAGTACCAGACTGGTACTGAGGTCGCTTCGTTCGATTAAAACTCTTGAAGGCGGTGCCCCAGCACGGCCACAATCAAAGACTAAAATAGATTTAAGAATGAAAATTAGAAACAATTGTTATTGTTGTTGTTGTTGTTTAGCTGAATGCAGTGAACACCTTCTCACAAAACCCAATAACAAAAGAAATGAAGAATCTAATGAAAGAGCTTCTTTATTTTTTTTTTATTTCCCGATTAACTCTTTCCTGTTGTGTAAGTAAAGTTTATCCCGAGACATTTTTAATTGAGTATGTATAATTCTACAAGAATCTAGTTGCATTGTTTATTTCGTAGCGGAAAGAGACGTTAGTCACAGTGGTGGCAGCAGCTTCAATGTTGGTAAATTAAATACACCTTCAAAGATTTCCACAGAAAACACTTCGACAATTAAACAAACAGACACAGCTTCCTTCCCAAACATTTACACGGTAAACAGCGTGAAAAAAAATAGCGAAAACGTCGACCTCAATGACAAAAACAATGCAAACAATAATGAGAGGACCAAAATATAAAATAACTTAAATCTGCCAGCGTTGCAATTCAACGAGAGGCATAGATTCAAATGAGGAATAAGAAAGAGCACGCGCTGGTGTGGAGTAGGATGCGTGCTCTCTCTCTCTCTCTCTCTCCCCTCTCTCTCTCTCTCTCTCTCTCAAGAGAAAGAGAGGAGGAGGAGGGAAACCATGGACGCCTGGGGCTATTATTTAAAACTAAAGATGAGATGTGAAAAAGGGCAGAAATCGGGAGATACACCCGTCGCCCACAAGACAGACCCACAGTAAACGTGAAGGAGAGACACAGGGGCCACAAGCAGGATTTTTATGTCGACGTAGAGTCTTGAATCGTTGTGATATTCACGGCAGAATGCAAACAGGTGGTTCTTGCAGAAATGATCTACAAATATATACGAGATGGTGCTGAAAAGTTCCTGACTTTGCGTAAAAGAAAATACAGGAGACCATCTGATTATGATTTTATTAAACATATTCCCCCCACTCAGTTTCACACACTTATTGCAGCGGTCATTTAGTTTTTCGAAGCCCTGTAAAGGAACTCAGAATGTTGGGCCTCCAGCCAGCCCTTTCGCGATACCCTTAAAGCCAGGAACTTTTCAGCACCAGCTCGTAGTAGGGTTGAACCTGCATGGACATCAAATTCGATGTTATCCTCGAATACCACAAGGTTATATTAGTATTTTAACCCATTGTTACAGTACTTATGATGTCATTCAAACTGCTCTTGCAGAGCAGAAGTTCCATATGCTACAAAAGTTGGAGTACATCATCCTTCGTTCAAAATCTCAAAAGAAATTATTTAACTGTTGGCTGTACGCTTTCAGCAATTTTTATAATCTCTAACATAAATGTAGAATGTAGAATTACGAGTGATAAAGTAGGTGTAATATCATATGCGTCTGCCTTAACCACTGTTTATCATGTATATGCACTTCACACGTTACAAACTTTGAGCTGTACGTTTGAGCTCTTGAAGCTATGACAGAAAAATTATTATTATTTTATGCTTGACTTTTGCTTTGCGTTTATACAAGTCGGCTCCAAGTCTCACCCAGAGACCTAAAGAGACAACATGTTAGAAGTTCATATTGGTGTTATGCCTAGGGTGCCATAATATTTTGAACATAATATTGTTCTAGAGAATGTTTAAGAAACCATAAGAAATTTATGCGTTTGTTTTAAAATTTCAGGTTACATAGACAGTATTTTACGTAGAATTAGCAGTATCACCCGGCGTTGCTCGGATTTGTAAGGGAAATAACTATATGAGCATTTTTAGCAAAAAATGCATTAAAATGGAAAAAATGATGGTAATTTTTTTTTAAATCGTAGATTCATCGTAGACGCGCGCTAATACCCAGAAGGGCTCGATATGAATCACGACTATAAGATACCCGCTTTTGGTTAAACTGCACCGCAAAATGTGGGAGTAGTTAGGAATCTAAATCGTAGGAGACAGATACCACACAATTTTTCTTTTATATATATAGATATGGGCAGTTCCCATGAGCACTATCTTTTGAATTTCTGCCATTTTGGGGTTTCCTGGTATCTGAGCTAGGTAGTAAACAGCCCCTTTTGCTATCATTCCTAGAGCACCTATGACAACATGTATTGTCCGGTTCCACATGTTGCTAATTTCTATTTCAGAATCTTTATACCTGCTCAGTTTTTGGCAGGTCTTGACAGATACGTTTATATCGATTGGGACAGTCATATCAATGAGGAGGCATGATTTTTGTCTTAAGTCTTTCAATATGATGTCTGGCCTATTTGCATCTATAATAATAATAATAATAATAATAATAATAATAATAATAATAATAATAATTATTATTATTATTATTATTATTATTATTATTATTATTATTATTATTATTATTATTATTAGTTAAATTCCGCCGAGGTCAACTTTGCCATTCATCCTTTCGGGGTCGTAAATTAAGTACCAGTTGAGGAGGTGGAGAAGGAGGAGGGGATGTCCCAGCGAATCATTCATTCATTCATTCATTCATTCAGACAGACAGACAGACAGACAGACAGACAGACAGACAGACAGACAGATAGATAGACAAACAGATAGATAGATAAATAGATAGATAGATAGATAGATAGAAAAATAGATAGATAGATAGATAGATAGATAGATAGATAGATAGATAGATAGATAGATAGATAGATAGATAGATAGATAGATAGATCTATGGATGTTGGGTGCAAGAGAGCAGCGAACTAGATTTGTTTCTTACGAAACTGGAGTAACAGCCATGACAATTTCATATTCCTCTTAATTTCATGTAATCCAATGCCAGTTTCCATTGAATAACAACTGGCGCTACGCCATCATTTAGACAGAAATCTCTTGATTAGGATAATCTTAACCACTAATTCTACGCATTTCGTTAAAGAGTGGCTGTAACGAGTAGATTTATCCAAGATTTGAACTCTGATATTTAGCTTCATTTTAGTGTGGTTGCGTGGTAAAAAGCTTGCTTCCCAACCACATGTTTCCATGTTCAGTTCCCTTGAGCAAGTGTTTTCTACTATTGCCTCGAGTCGGCAAAAGCCTTGTGAGAGGATTTGTGTGTGTTCATATGTGTGTATGTGTGAATGTGTGTATATGTGTCTGTGTTTGTCCACTTCCCCTACCATCGCTTGACAACCGACGTTGTTGTGTTTACGTCCCCGTAACTTAGCTGTTGAGCAAAAGATACCGATAGAATAAATGCTAGGCTTAGAAAGAATGGGCCCCGGGATCGGTTTGTTCGACTAAAAGGTGGTGCTCCAGCATGGCCGCAGCCAAATGATCGAAACAAGTAAGAGTATAAAAAAGAAAACAATAAACCATGTAAGGCTGGCTGGTAAATGAAGTGATCAAGTGACAGATTTTTATCTTTGTCTCTGGGTGGAAAAAGCAGGATCAATCTCGTCGGTTGCTTATCTTCCGAGACATCGATGAGAGAAAGAACACACGACTTCTCTCAAGGAAGAGATTAAAAGCTGAAAGTTAGTTGTAGGCGTACAAACTCACTAAACCGATTCGTCTAATTTGCATAGGTGTGCACAAGCTGACAACTTGGTCAATTAACAATCCTTTCTACTAAAGGCAAAAGGCCAGACATTTTGGAGGGTGGGGGCTAGTCGATTAGATCGACCCCAGTACGTAACTGGTACTTAATTTATCGACCCCCGAAAGGATGAAAGGCAAAGTCGACCTGGGCGGAATTTGAACGGGCGACATACCCATTTTTTTACTACTCACAGGGGGCTAAACACAGAGAGGACAAACACAGACAAACGGATTAAGTCGATTATATCGACCCCATTGCGTAACTGGTACTTATTTAATCGACCCCGAAATGATGAAAGGCAAAGTCGACCTCGGCGAAATTTGAACTCAGAACATAAAGACAGACGAAATACCGCTAAGCATTTCGCCCGGCGTGCTAACGATTCTGCCAGCTCGCCGCCTTAAACTGGGTCGATTAATAATAAAATGAATTGATTGTCATCTGTCGCTGGTGGAACTTGCACACGCAGACTCCCTCATCGACTCAAGCCATATGATGGAAAAGTGCTGTCGTTACAATGCAGTAATTATTTACTGGTAATTAGACAGGGATGTTTGACAATTAGGTATTCTAATCATCGACACAGCAAACTGATAACAGCACCGTATATCTAACACCTCGACTCAAACACCTCTGGTTGTAATAGGGAGAATCAACTCGTACATGGGCCAACAGAATAAACACAATAAACAACTTCAACATTGCGCATTTCTTGTTACCTGTGGGGCAATAACGTTGATTACACAATAATGATTTATTTTTCTTATCAAAACAACTCAAATGTACCAATTATTTTTCTCCAGGTAAATAATAAACTGCGTAACAAAGAGGGTAACAAACGATAAAACTCTTCGTTACAGTTCACCGTACGTTGCGTCGACTTGTCAGCGCTTGATTAACCATTAAACAACATAACCACGTGCTTAGGCATCCAGGGGCAGTGTCACAGAAATGGTAAATGGTTTACGGCACAAAAGAAATCACTCCAAACTTGCGAAAAGGACATACGGTATGCTTTGTCTTTAAGTATAGAAGCTGACGTGTTACTTAGGATTAATTCTGAGGATCTGATCAAAGGTTTTGCAACTGAAAAAAGTAGAAAACTTTTCAAATATATATAATGCGGAAATGTGCAAAAATGAAAAGTAATCCCTCGACTATCGCGGATGTCACGTTCCAAAACACCCGCAATAGGTGAAAATCTTCGAAGTAGAAGCAGTACTGTACTGTTTACTTTTTTTACTTTTATAATTTGTATATATTTATTTTATTATAAATACTAAACAACACCATGGAGGAATCGACGTAAGCTTAAATAATAAACCGCGATAGGTGACCGCGATAGGTGACCGCGATAGGTGAACAGCAATATGTGAACCGCGTTAGGTGAACCGCAATATGGCGAGGGATTACTGTATTTCCCATTTTATTGTTAGTTTTGTTTCATTTTGGAAAAATATAAAAATATTTTATAATTTATTGTTGTTTATATTTTGAATTACATATATATATACATAATATATATATGTATACATATATGTATATATATGCATATATATATATATATGTATATATATATATATATATATATATATACATATATATATATATAATATATATATATGTGTGTGTGTGGGGGGGGGGGGGTTATGTGTGTGTAATTCAACATGTGATCGCGTCTGTATCGTTGGAGATTTTCTTTCTCCGTCTTCCATTCCTTGGACCTTTCCTTTTTCTGTTTCTGACGAAGAGCTCCGCTCGAAACGTTAATTCCTCCTTCTTTCTTTCCTTTCCTGAGCGTCCAATAACACTATACTTGTTCCACCTCCTCATGTTGTTGTGTTTTCTCTTTGATCATGTTTGGATTAACTATATATACATACAACGAGTTGATTCCTGTTCAAACCAGTTATTGGTAGAAAATTCCGATTCTTTTTGCCCACAGACTACACTTTTCCTGTGTCAGATTGGGGTGGAGATATCGTACCTAAGGAAAGACCTTCGTTGAACTGGAGCACCGAAGCAGTAGAGATCATTCGTTCTTCTCGTGGAAACATTGAACGTTGATGGACGAGAATGTTCAGCAAAGATGTTTGATCTCCGTTCTTCTTTTGCGGCGTTTTTCAAAGTATTGAATAAGACAGACGGTGTTTTATCAAGACAGATAGTTAGAGAGAGGGAGAGAGATACACACAGAGAGACAGAGAGACAGGGTGACACAGAGAGACACAGAGACAGAGAGAGAGACGCACAAAGAGAGAGAGAGAGAGAGAGAGGAGAGAGAGACACACACACACACACACACACACACAGAGAAAGAAAGAAATAGGTATATTGGTTCGACAAAATATATTTTGTTTCGTTCATATATATATATATTTATTCTTTTGTGGGACTAACGTAATGGATTAAATGTTTATTCCCTTTTATATTTATCTTTGATTTCTTCACTTTAAATGGCCAGGTAAAGCTTCTTTTGAACCTGGAATACACGCGCGCGCGCGTGTGAGTGTGTACGTATTTGTGTGTGCTTGTATGTGCGTGTGTGTGTGGTGTGTGTATGTGTATACTGTAAACTCACACTTGTAGCTCATATATTGTGATGAAGAATTAATGAACTGCATAAAAGCGTGAACTCGTGAAGAATGTTGACCAATGAGTGAAACCAATTGTAAACTCTAAGCAAAATTACGGTTAAAGTGTAAAGTATTGAACGCCACAACATCACCACAAGTTAATTTACCAGTAAATGTAGAATTAGTTTAAAGAATCAATTTGTCATCCCCACTCCTGTCTGATTGGATATTTTCAGTGTCAAACACATTCATCCACATGTTTCAGATGTAGACATTAGATATGAGGTTATGCGATATTATTCGAGATATCACTGGAATTAAGATGCTATGCGATATACTGCAGTATCAACTATGGACAGATATAAGATCCGATTATCATGAACATAACTATTTTTGCAATTTTCGGCGCTTTATGTTCAATTAATATCAACACGCCCACACACACACACACACATAACATATCATTACCATCATCATTGCCGTTTTACGTTCGCTTTCCAGGCTGGCATGAGTTGGGCGGTCCTTTACTACTATCTCTGACGGAAGACCACTTCATGTTGGCAGTTTAACCAGTCATAAAATACGCACTATATATTTGGTGTTCACTTGCTTCAGCTTTATTTTTATATTTATCTTATTTCGGCCAGAGTTCTTTCGTCACACTTCTGTGACCTCATCAGTGGTCCTTTGCTTTCTTTCTTTAGTGTCTTTTTGTGTGTCTTTCCATATTAATAATCATTAGTAAGGAAAGACACAAAAAAAAAGAAAGAAGAAAAGAAAGCAAAGGACCGCTTTGAGTTTTCTCCAGCATCTTTCCTTCATTTTAATAAACACATCAAATGATGAAATGTTCATAAGCAAATACAGTTGATATAAGGCCGGTTCCATATTGATAATATACTGAAAATAAAATTCATGTATCCAAACTATTATATGTATTTTAAAATTTATGAACAAAAAGTAATTACAACTAAATACTAAACTTAATAATAAAAGATACATATACATATATATATGCATACTACATAAATGTGGGTACATATATATATATATATATATATCTATATATAAACATACATACATAAATGTGGGTACATATATATTATATATATATATATATATATATATATATATATATATAATTCCGCCGAGGTCGACTTTGCCTTTCATCCTTTCGGGGTCGATAAATTAAGTAACAGTTACACACTGGGGTAGATGTAATCGACTTAATACTTTTGTATGTCCTTGTTTGTCCCCGCTATGTTTAGCTACTTGTGGGTAATAAAGAAATAGGTATTTGTCTGTTTTTACGTTTTGAGTTCGAATTCCACCGAGTCCGACTTTGCCTTCCATCCTTTCGGAGTCGATAAGTTAAATACCAGTTGTGTATTGGGGTCAATCTAATTGACTGTCCACCTCCCCCAAAATTTCGGGCCTTGTGTCTAACGTAGAAAAGAATAATAAAACATGTGGTGATATTTAAAATATATAGGGCTGCAATCTGGCAGAATCGTTAGCACGCCGGGCAAAATGCTTAGTGGAATTTGATCCGGCTTTAAATTTTTGTGTTCAAATTCCGCCGACGATCACTTTGTCGTTCACCCTTTAGGAGTCGATAAAATAAGTACCAGTTAAATACTAGGGCTGATGTAATCGACTAACCCTCCGAAACTGATCGCCCTGGGCCAAAATTTGAAACCGATACTAAAATTTGAGATTATAAGCAACCGCATTCAAGAAATAAATTTTTTACTCGAAATTTTATTTGTCTGCTGCATCTAATATATTTCATGATATCTCTTTACATCTCATTGAATGGTTTGTTTCTTCTCTGGGAGAAATTCTTACAGTTTGGTTCGGAGCAGAGCTTTCTCCGAGACAGAATTAAATGACGGGTTAATTCTGTAACCTTTTTCAGTGGCGAACTTTGAACTCTAACGAAAACCAACACCAAATTGAAGCAAGAATAACAGTGAAACGGAATATGAGCTTAGCTTGGATGCTGCTGGCGAAGACTTTTTCTCCTGCAGCATGTATACAAATACAAAAGAGTATATGTGTGTGTGTGTGCTTGTGTATTTGTTTGTGTGTGTGTGTGTGTGTACATAAATACATATATATATATATTATTTATATATATATATATATACATACATACGTATATATATGTGTGTATATATATACAGAAACTCGAGTCTGAGGATAACTACAAATATATTCCCTCTGAAATTGCTTTTATTCTTCTTTGGGCTTTGACTGCCCTTTTTAGCATGTAAGCTGTCCTGCCAAAGGTCACTTCTTTCGCGCATAAGTACTTAAATTGTTTATACACTATTATATATATATATATATATATATATATATATATATATATATATACGTATATGTCATTTTACCATACTCTTTATTCTAGTTGTTTCCGCCATAGCATTGCGGCCATGCTTGGGCACCGCTTTGAAGGATTTAATCAAACAAATCGACCCCAGTATTTAGTTGGATTTTTTTAAAGCATGGTAATTACTGTTTCTTTTTTGCTGAATCCCTAAGTTACGAGAAGGTAAACAAACCAAAACCGGTTGACAAACGTTGGTGGGAACAAACAAACACACAGCCCCACCTATACCTACGTTTATGTATATGTGGTGTGTGGGGGGGGGGTGAGTGTATGTGCGTGTGTGTGTGTATTTACATATACGGCTGTAATCCTAAGATTGTCAAGTGTTTAAATAAATATATGCATCTCTCATATCTCCTTACTTTTCATGGTTTATTTACGCATGTATGTATTTATACATGCTTACATTCCCACATATACGCTTTGAATGTAATTGAAAGAGTATTAAATCAAAATTGCCACCGGTATATCATGCTAATATATAGATATATATATATATATATATATATATATATATAATATATATATATGTGCTGTGTGTGTGTGTGTGTGTGTGTGTGTGTGTGTGTGTGTATATATATAAGTTCAGAAAAATTTAGATTCAGATGAATATGGTACTTAAGTTAAAGGCGACAGAATTCTGTATGGTATTATCCATATAAATTAAATGGAGTGATTATAATCAAAATAAGCAACAAGGATATCCAAGGTAGAGTAGTACAATTGTTTCATGCTACTTCATTTTATTAAACACTGTAAGTATTACATCAGTTTTAAAATGTCGAGCAATCTTCAGCCACATATAGAATTTTCCAAAGCAAATCTGTGGTATTGAGCAGAATATTTGCTGTAGCCCATCTTTTATACCAAGACATAACAACGTACATGATAACACTTCCAATCAGTTAAGATCAGAAGCCACGAGAACCACTGCTTGATACTGTATCAGGGCATTTATACTGTATCTATTGTTATTATTATTATTATTATTATTATTATTATTATTATTATTATTATTATTATTATTATTATTATTATTATTATTATTATTATTATTATTATTATTATTATTATTGTGTGAGGGAGCAAGGCACGCTATCAATGTGACACTAGGGCACAAATATACGAAGCCCAATATACTCACCGTGAATGCCCTTCAGATAAGGATACACCAGACGCATGCATTACAACCATATTTGTGTGATATGGTGATTTCATACCAAGATAAGCAGCCGATGACTTTGCAGGTGGAGCCCAGTTAGAATTTTCTTCATGTCGAATAGCCCATCCCACTGAAAATGTCCCTGAATAAGGGTGTTTAAGGACGCAGAACGAAACTCCCATGCTTCCAGAGGTGAATTATTTAAACCCAAAAGAATTCCTCTCAACACATGGCTATGTTGCTCTCCTACTGCTTCCGCCCATGATCAGAGATGCACATATCGTCAGCCCTCAAGGGACATGCCCAACTGGTTAAGGTGAAACAACTGACAAGCAAATCTGTGGTATTGAGCAGAATATTTGCTGTAGCCCATCTTTTATACCAAGACAAAACAATGTACATAATAACACTTCTACCAGTTAAGATCAGAAGACATGACAGCCACTAACTAGTACTGTAGGAGGGCATTTATTGTTTTTACTATCGTTGTCGTCGTCATCATCATCATCATCATCATAGATGATAACACACTAGAAAATGTTTGTAGTTACAATCCCTTATTTATCTGCGTTAAAATAGGACACCATTTTTACTAACGCAAAATAATTGACTTTTGAAAGCGGAATTTTGAACGAATATATTTGAAACATTCTTATTGATGTTATACTCGTTGTTGTTTTCGGTGATGTTGTTTTTGTGTTCATGTTAAATAAAGACTAGGTCAACACAGATAAAGCAGGCACAGGACAGAGATATATACAAATATTGACCATCTCATATTTTTCATTAATTTTCTTGTCATAGATTACCTTCAACTACCTTATCTCATGTCTCCTTATATTTTAAGATTCTAAAGATGATGCGAAGGCAATATGGCGGCTATATACAACATATCATGCGATCAGGAAGATGATCATCCGTTAACTTGTGTACTTGTGTGTGTACGCATATATATATATATATATATGCATTTACGTATATACATAAATATATATACATATATACATATATAACATATATATATATATACATATATACGTGTGTGTGTGTATGTATATATATGCTTACATATATATATAAATATACATAAATATATATACATATATAATGTATATATATATGTGTGTGTGTGTATATATTTGTATATATATGTTTACATATATATATAAATATACATAAATATATATACATATATAATGTAGATATATATATGGGTGTGTGTGTATGTATATATATATATAAATATTTACTTGCATACATACGTACATACATACAGATGTGTGTGTGTGTGCGTGTGTGTGTGTGTGTTTATGTATGTATATGTATATATATATATATATATATGAGAATTGTACTTGCCTGGCAAATAATTTGATCTGAGACCGTATGTTGAAACAAAAGCAATTACAGTGTGGTAGACACATTTTAGCCATTCACACACTGTTAACTTCACTTTATCATCTTATTACTTATTGCCAAAATATCCGTCGCACTATCTGCGATCTGGTCAGTGACACAGTTGCACGGCTTATATAAATACATAAGGAATTATTTGGACTTTGTTTAGTAGTGTGCCGTATAAAGTACTTACACCGGATAGGCTACCAGATGTCATTTAAGATTATGATATAATTGTCATTGGATCCACGTCAGGAATTCCGCAATGTTCGTTGAGTTTATAATGAATGAAAGAAGCTGAAAATGAAGTTGATAAGAATCTTTTATTGTATGTTGAATGCTCGAAATGAAGAGTAGACATTCAGCTGACAACTGATGAAGGCTCCTTTCTCTGTGTTTACTTGTCCTGTTCTCCATTTTTTCTCTCGTTGTTTCTAAATATATAACACGTTTGTTTACGTATTTCATGTTGTTTGAACTGTTGGTGATGTCCTGTACCCATATATATATTATATATATATGGTATGTATATATATATATATTATATATATATATATATATATATATATATATATATATATATATATATATATATATATATATCTATATATATATATATATATATATATATATATATATATATATATATATAATATATATATATATATATATATATATGTATTTGTGTATGTATATATAGTATTCATCTATATGTGCATACGTATATTCATAATATTACTGTATGTAACTCACACACACACGCACACAAACAAACGCTTGTATGTATATATGGGTGGGGTATATTTATGTTTTTATCTTCTAGCATTAGACTGCGGCTATACTGGGGCACCATCTTAAATTGGTGTTAGTCGAACGAATCGACCCCAGTACATTTTTAAGCCAGGGATTTATTGTATCGATCTCATTTGCCGAGCTGTTACACAGTAGAGAAAGAGGCAAGCACAGACAGAAAGACACACACACATAGAAACTTCGTTGCACCGACAAGCCGAGATTGTATAAAGGCGATAGACTAAGCTGCACACTTCCTAGTGAGAAAAGGGAGAATGAAAGTTATCAATTCCTGAAACTTCGGACCGTAAATAGTGTCTTTCCTATGCCGGGAACCTGGATGACAAACAGAAACCCTAACCACTATATATATATATATATATATATATATATATATATAATATATATATATATATATATATATATATATATAACATAAATTGGACATGCGCGATCGTTGTATTCTTTCTTGTCTTGAGGGTCACAGCCAAACGGCTGGGTGGATTCACGTAAAAAAGGGCACACATGTGGAGACAGGAGCATTTTGAATTTTTTTTTCCTAACCCCTATACTTACCGAGAAAATCAATTAAAACTTTTTCTAATGGAATTTCCCTCTTTCTTCTGCCATTAAAACAACCAGTTGCTTAGAAGCTGTTTTCTGCCGAGGTGGGGGTCAGGAAATTTTCATATAGCTGGAGACTCCAATCGAAACAGGGGACCCGAAATGATAAGGTTGACAAACCGAAAACGATCACAGCCACATCATCCAAACAGACCGGGTGAAACCGGGATTAGCTGCTAGTATATATATAAATAGATAGTGAGAGAGAGAAAATGAGGATGATTGTGGTGATGGGCCTTCTCATAGTATTTGACGCATGAGGACCAAAGAATTTAGCTTTTTCCATCCTTTTTGTTTTACAATACCGAGCATCATTTTATACATATTCTTTTATTTATTTATGTATTTCAACCCAAAGGCTCACAAAATTTAAATTTTCATTCTGGCTAATGGAACGGTTCGAAACCTCCATCGATGAGGCTAAGCTTTATGTCTAGGAATTAGTACCACTGTATGAGTTTTTTCTATTTTTAATTCTAATCCAAATTTGTTAAAGAATTTAGAAAGTTTCCTTAGATCTTTCTATTATGTATGCGGTACAATCCATATATAAGGAAAAACAAGTATGGCCACCAGTAATAAGTACGCTTACAGAACCGGAAAGGACAACAGAACATGTAACTGTAGACGAAAATAGAAATGTAGTTTAACAACAACTGCATGGTAATCAATATGGTTTACAAATGAATATGGTTTACGGGTACACAGAAATACGTGCACATTAGTGATACCGGAGACACCATGAAAGATCGTCTGTGCAACTATCTTACGTCATTTTCCAATGTAAGTAAAAGGGTATTCCACATCACTATCTAACTTCAACTGAGGACTCAAACAGAATGGAGCGGAACATACGACCATCTGGTCTATTATAAAAATGCTGCACCATACAAATGAACATCGTGGGTGTGCAACTTATGTCTAGAAGAAACCATGGAGATCACCTCATCCAGAGAAAACGTAATTAACAGACCCTCTGAAGTTATATCATTTGAGCATGAAAGCAATGCATCATTCTTAGAATTCGAAAAAATTCATTTTGAAACAGAAAAACACCTACAGCCTTTAGCATATAACAAAACAAAGGAAGAATGCAAACAACTAAGCACAATAACCACTATTCTCATGTGCTATACCATTATACCATTTTACCATTTTACCACCAAAAGTATTTGAAAGGTCATTTTAAGGAAGTAACATTTGTCAAATCAAACAATGAACTCCAACAACTGGATGGCTGTAGTAGCTGTACTTGCTGATCCGAATACTTCTGAATTCATTGAGGAGGGGGTTGCTGTGAATAAGATCATGCAAAATAACCATCCTGACATCTGCAGACTCAAATAGCAAAATAAGTCTAACATCGGCATACACACCTCCACCTCCTTATAACTACTATTCCTTCCTGTTTTCCATCACCTTCCACACCTCACCACCCCAAATACCCACACAAATGCCAACATACCCCAATCAACCTCCTTTTTCATCATAATTGGTGAAAAAGCCCTCAGTTAAACATCCATTAATGTTATTTGGCCCGAAGAAATGAATGCATGAATGTGATCTACCCGATACCCATGGATACTATGGACTACACTGTAATCATCCGAGGAATGCAGACTATGATCATAAGAAACATGTGATTTGTGGAAACGCGCGTAGCAATACATTAAGATATGTATAAATTCCATCTAAAGATTACTATTGTTATCATTATATTTATCCTACATTATATCGGCAGGGCTCAGTTCAACCCCAAAAACAGGTATTGTCAGTTGGCATCATTAGGCTGTAACTGGCATAAAAGAAAAGGAAATTTATATGCAGATTCAAATACGATTCATGCAAATGAACTTTAAGGATATTGTGTGTGTGTAGACACTGAATCATAGATATGAGTGTGTGTGCGTGTGTACATGCGTGTGTAATCGTGTGTGAGTGTGTGTGTTTCCGTCTCTGAGATAACCCTCTTCTCTTAGAACATGGACATGGATGAAACGAATCAAAGAGAAGCAGAATTTGATCATGTATGATGACGGAAATCAATGATCCAAAACAATCAATCTTATGGTGTATACTGCATTTTACACACGCACAGACACACACAAGCACCCACACACGCACGCACATACACACACAAACACACACATATAAAGATGTTACATGGACAAGGCCCAGCAGCTAGAGTTTTACCAGCGGAGAAACATAAGGAGAATCCTGCTTATCCAGGATGGAACGGAAGATAGTATGGTCAGCTCGAGTAAACCAATCTCTTCGGCATTGGAACTGAGTTTCCAGTGGCTGACCATCACCAACATATACTGAAGGATCGACTGCACAGACAAGTCTTATGCATCCAAGTAAATGCACAAAAAGAGACACGCGATGCTCAAACGATGCGGTTCAAAAAATTCTTTTTAAATGTGGGATCAACGTGCACGTGTGTGAATCGCCTTTAGAAATAAAAAGAGATCATTTAAAATGGGACCCGATTCTTGAAAACAGCACGACCTGAGCATCTCAGCGAGAGACATGGGCAGAAAAGACAACGTTCCCCTATCAACGATGTAACTATTCTCCTGAGAGGACACAAATGCTTGACAAGCAGCTGGGTGTATATATTTATTTATGTATGTATGTATGTACGTACGTATGTATGTATGTATGTATGTATGTATCTATGTATGTATGTATGTATGTATGTATGTATGTATAAATGTATGTATGTATGCATGTATGTGTGTGTATATATACGAGGGTCAGTCAAAATGTAAGGCCATTTTGTTTATGACAGGTATAATTACCAACACAGAAATATGCATCATACATCAAAATGAAGCTGGTCCTCTGTGGATCTCATCCCTATTTCTCAACATATTCACCGTTTCTCTCAATAGCAATGTTCCACCTTCGAATGAGAGTTTGTATCCCTGCCCCGTAAAATTATGCTGACTGTTCTTTGAGCCACTTCTTCACTACAGTTTTCACTTCCTCGTCACTGGCATAATGTTTGCCTCTCAAACCCTTTTTCATGGGGCCAAAGAGTTGATAGTCCACTGACGATGATAGTCCAGTGACGAGGAAGTGAAAACTGTAGTGAAGAAGTGGTTCAAAGAACAGACAACAGAATTTTACGGGCAGGGATACATGCTCTCATTCGAAGGTGGAACATTGCTATTGAGAGAAACGGTGACTTGTTGAGAAGTAGGGACGTGATTCACAGAGGACCAGCTTCCTTTTGATGTATGATACATGTTCTTTTGTTGGTAATTATACTTGTCCTAAACAAAATGACATTCCTTTTTGATTCACCTCGTATATATATATATATATAAATATATATATATATATATATATATATATATATACACACACACACATATATATATATATATATATATATATTATATATAACATGCATATATATATATATTATATATATATATATATATATATATATATAGATACATATATGTATCTGGGTGTGTGCGTGTGCGTGTCACTTTGTAAATGTCTCTCACCGCTTGAGAACCGGTTTTGAATATTTATACTCCCGTAAATTAACGGTTTTTCAAAACAAAGCAGATATTATAAGCAGCAGATATAGTTGAAGTATTCAAATAGTTGAAATCGAGGAAATCTTGTCCAATCTTCAAAATATTGCTCCAGTAAAGCCGCAGTCCAATGACTGAAACAAGTTAATTGAATAAAAAAAATGTGTGTGTATGTTTGCATGTGTGTGCGTGTGTGTGTATTTGTGTGTGTATGTGGATGTGTGCGTATGTGTGTATGTGCGTGTGTGTGTGTGTACATACAAAGGACTCTCCCGTGGTTAGACCATGTATGAGGGTTCGACAATTCCATACCGAACAACCACACAGATGATTGTTTATAGTCATTAAGCTCACTCCCACCACAAAATTCGACATCACCTGTACAGGTGAAACGGGTGCCTCATGTCAGATGACGAAATTATCGTAGAGCAGTGTGAAATAACGTGCTTTGCTCAAGAACACAACGCAACGCCCGGTCTGGGAATCGAACCCACGATCTTGCTGTCTTGAGTGCAACACCTTCACCGCTAAGCCATGTTAGCATCAAAGTTTCCTAGGTTTAATCCTAAATATCGATGAAATACTCAGGAGTCACGTTTAACTTAGTAGACACAAATATTAAACATGTTAGGAATCCAGCTATATTATTATATCTCTGTTCAGTTCCTTATATATGACGAAATAATTAATTCGCAATTTTCAAAATGCAGTTTTAATTCATAAATTCGTAATTTGACTGAGCTGGGTATGGAAACATTTGTAGGCAAATCTGAATTGACAGTAGATTAATAAACTGATGTTATCTGTTAAAACACTCTGTTTTCTTTTTTAACATATACTATATATGTGTTTGTGTGTGTGTGTGTGTGTGTGTGTGTGGTGTGTGTGTGTGTGTGTGGTGTGTGTGTGTAGGGAGAATTCACGAAAAAAACAAAAGACGAAGCCTGGTGGTGTAGAAAACAAACAGATGTATTAGTATAACGCTCAGGAATAGAAAAAGTCTTTTACGTTTCGAGCCTACGCTCTTCCACAAAAAGGAACACAGAAAGAAACAAGGAGAGAAAAAAATGTATGTGTGTATTGGCTACCGATCTATCATGGTGACATATGCGTATATATATATATATATATATAAGTAGTGTTTTAAGAGCAACCTACCTGATGAAGTGCCGGCACACAACTGCTGCTAAATCATTTATTTATGTAATTATTTATTAAATGATTTCTGTAATGGTATGGGACTGAAATGAAAACTCAGCAACTTGAAACTGTTGCCACTGCACAGAAACGTTTGTTGTGATTTGTGATTAAAGACTGTTTATTTTATCTTCTTCTTGTATAAATTTCTCTGCGCGTATGTGTGTGTGTGTGTGTGTGTATGTAGTTATACTAAGAAACTAACCTAAAGTAGAGAGCAATGGAAAAAGAACGCAGCTAGAAAATGGCGGAGTAAAGTAACAATAATCTCTAAATTAAATTGGAAGTCGTTGAAAAGCGAATTCCAATTTCGGTCAGTGTTCTAGGAGCGGTAGAATGAGATGGAGAGATAAAGCGAGAGAAGAAGAGAGAGATACAGGAAAAGAGAGAGAGTGGAAATAATAGAGACGAAACAGTGATATATTGATAAAGGGAAATAGAATAACAACAGAACGAGGGAGAGTGGGAAAGATATATATATTATATATTTTATATATATATATATATATATATATATATATATATATATATATATATATATATACATATACTATATATATATATATATATATGTGTGTAGGCTACAGACAGACACAGAAATAGGAGGGTTCAGTGTACCGAATGAGAAATTACCTTTTGACATGTATTTCTGGTGTTATACAGCTTATATTGAATATTCAGCAAAGTACATATCTCTCTGTCTCTCTCCCTTTCTCTCTCTCTCTCTCTCCGTTTCACTTCATATGTATGTATATATATATATATATTTGCATATGTAATGTAACAGTTTAGAAAAAAAACATTGTTTTCATATCTAGCGTGAACTAAACATCTCTTTTGATTTATGATCTTATAACGAAGATATATATATATAGATAGGAGGGAAGGGAGGAGGGGAGAAAGAGAGAGAGAGAAGGGAGAGGGAGAGAGAGAGGGAAGAGAAAGAGGGAGATAGGGAGGGAGAGAAAGAAGGAGATAGAGAGGTAGAGAGGGGGAGAGAGAGAAGGAGGGAGAGAGGTGGAGAGAGACGTCACTAAAGGGACAGAGAGTAGAAAGTGGTACTAGCCTTGCTAGACATAAGAGTCAAAACGACTCTTCCACAAAAGCACTTATTAAGCTAACACGGGGAACAAAACTCCCTACCATTGAAAACCAGTTGAAAACCTGTGCTGAGTTCAAATAGTTAAAAGTTGACGAGGTGTGGTGAGCTTAACCCTAGGCGCAGTAAGAGCCACTTATGAGAATTAAGATGCTCTACATCAAAATTCGAAATCACGTGATATGGCTATATCTGCGAGCGTAGGGAGCTTTGTCTCCCTTGTCAGCATACTAAGATAGTGCTTTTGTGGCGAATGAATCCTTGTGACTCTTATTTCTAGCAAAGCAGGTACCACTTTGTACCCGCCTGTCACTTTGGTGAGGTCTATATGTTTGGCTTTAGTTATTAAATTGCTTAATAAGTCACCCTCATTATATATGCATATTTCCTAACAACAATGTCTGAAGGACGCAGAGTGTAATAGCAGACCTTTGAAGCAAGTCTGATGCAGTTCCTCTACAATGTCTAAAACCGCAAATATTACGTGATTTTCCATTTAGAATTTTCGCGTAAGCTGGCGCTGCAAATAGAGATGGTACGGAAATATATGTAACTTATAATTAAAGATGCGTTAATGAATTTTCCATGTCTTCTTTTCTTTGTATGTATATATATATATATAAATATATATATACACACACATACATACATACATACGTACATACATACATACATACATATATACATACATACATACATACATACATACATACATACATACATACATACATAAACACAGATAGACGCACAAAGACACACAAACATATATATATATATATATAGTTTTTATTATGTTAAACTGTCGTATGTCCAAATATGACCAAATGCGTTTCTTTCAATATTTATTTTTGCTTACAATAGCCGGTTACTAGGTCAAACTATCGTATCTCCAGCTACTTTAGATGCCAGGTTATCAGAAATTGTCAAAGTGCAGTACAACGGTTTTGCTATGGAATGGTGAATTTTTTTTCGGTTTCTCAAAAACCAACGTTTTGGACTTACGACACTTTTGCATAATAGCAACGATATACATATGCACTCATGTGTATATCAAGAGACATGGTCTTCAGGCAGTGTTAAAGTCCCCTTTTATAAATGCATCTATATGTATGCGTGTGTGTGTCTGTCTGATAGTGTGTGTATATGCATATGTGTGTCTGCGTTTGTGTCAGTGTGTGTGTGTATGTGTGTAGAAATTGATATTTATGTTTATAAACTTAGGTTAAATAACTTATCTGCCCATGCTTCTGATACTATGTATGGCAAGTTACAGATTCCGTATGCATACGAGTGTGTAGCCTTTACTTCAACTTTAATGATGACATTTGTACAAATTTCTCACTTATCCATAACAATTCTTATATTGATTTACGTTTATTATTATATTATCTCTTGTATTATTTTTATTTACATATTTATTCATTTTTCCCTCTTTTACCCAGGTGTTTTCCTTTTCCTGCCTCTTCTACTTCATCATTTTCCCCTCCTCTTCTCCCCCACCCAGGTTCTTTTTATATCTTTTGTTTTGTTGTTGTTATTGTTGTTGCTGTTGTTCTTAATCTTCTTTTCCTCTCCTTTATTATTATTATTATTATTATTATTATTATTATTATTATTATTATCATTATTGGGGTCGATGTAATAGACTGTCCCCCTCCCCCAATTTTTAGGCTTGTGCCTATAGTAGAAAAGATTATCATTATTATTTTTATTGTTGTTGCTATTAGTACTCCTAAACACTCAACAGATTAGAATGTTGGGAAAGAATCCCCACAGCGGGCAACAACAAGTAGTCTTAGATACCAAGAACCTTCCCAACTGTCCTAGCCGTCCCTAATAATACCGGTTTTCTGGGGTTGTACTGAACTAGGTTTTATGCCTATTTCCTCTATTCATCTGTTCAGATCTTTGGGGATAGTTCCCAGTCTACCTATAACTACTGGGATACATTTTAGCCGCACTTACTATATTCTCTGTATTATTATTATTATTATTATTATTATTATTATTATTATTATTATTATTATTATTATTATTATTATTATTATTATTTTTATTTTTATTTTTTTATTTTTTTTTATTATCATTATTTTCATTGGCGCTTTTGCTCTGGCACATGTTATATCAGCAATATACCAGAAGTGCGAGACATATCAGATGGCCAAAAGGTCATTCTGTCTTTAGCTTTTTAAGCATCTTCCTTGGAATACTTGCTGTTCCGAACGACGCTGTTTTCTGCAACAGCCTCGTTCTGATGGTAATTTCTTGCTTTTATCATTGTTAAAATGTGGGTGAAGGAAGCCCGAATAGTCGAATGAACGGGCCTACTCTACGTATGCGCCTCTAGGTCGATGGTGGATGAAGTGGAGAGGGCACTTGCCCTAGAGATCAGTGAGATCGTGGCTTTTGTCGTCTTCCACGAGCAGATCCTAGCCGTCTCCCTCTTTTGGGGATTTATTTGTTATAATATTATTTTCTCCTTTTTTTTACGAGACTCAGTTCCACTCTGTATGGATTGTATTGTCCAGTAACATCCTCAATATTTTATGGATGAAACCTCAGTGTTAATAAAGAAAAAATTATTAATGAGTGAGAGAGCAGTGCATGACGTCAAAGTGACACGGGAGCAAACTATTTGAAGCATTATAAACCCATTATGACTACCCGTCTGTTAAGAGTCCACCAGCCACTTGTATCATAAGCATATGTACGCGACATGGTGACCTTACACCAAGATAAACAGTGCATTAGAATTTTCTTCAGGCCGAGTAGTTCATCTCGCTAAAAAGGTCCCGGAATGAGGTTTTCTTAAGGATGTTGAACAAAACACCTATATTTGCAGAAGTGAATTATTCAAACCCCAAAGAATTCCTCTAAACACATGGCTATAAGGCTCCCCCCACTACATTCGCTCTGATTACAGATGCACATATCATCAGCCAATAAGGAACATTCCTAACTGATCATGGTCAAGCAACTCACCAGCAAATCTGTGGTACTGAGCTGAATATTTGCTGTAGCCCATTTTTTATACTAAGACAAATCATGTACATGTATTACTACTACTACTACTACTACTACTACTACTACTACTACTACTACTACTACTACTACTGCTGCTGCTGCTGCTGCTGCTGCTGCTACTACTACTACTACTACTACTACTACTAATGCTGCTATTGTTGTTGTCCTTCTTCTTCTCCTTCATGTTAATATTATTATGAATCGCTTTTCTCTATACTTTTATTTACTTAATTACTAAAAAAATTTCACATTTGCAGTTATTGTTATTCAGTTACAATATTTGTTTTATTTAGCGCGTCGTACAAAATGTCTTCAGCATTTGTTTTTTGTTTTTTTTGTCGACATCTATCCTTACAGGATCGATAATGTTTGCCGCTCAAACCCTCTCTCATGCGGCCGAAGAGATGATAGTCCAGTGACGAGGAAGTGAAAACTGTAGTGAAGAACTGGCTCAATTTTACGAGCAGTGATACATGATCTCATTCAAAGGTGGAACTTTGCTATTGAGAGAAACGGTGACTCTGTTGAGAAGTATGGTTGTGATCCACAGAGGACCAGCTTCATTTTGGTGTATGGTACATGTTCCTGTGTTGGTAATTATACCTGTCCTTAACAAAATGGCATTACTTTTTGACTCACTCTCGTACATAATGATGAAAGGAAGAAAATGAAGAATTATGGATGTTTGAATAATTTACTTGCATTTAAATAAATTATTCAAAGATCCATAATTCTCCATTTCCTTCCTTTCATTATTATTACCAATATGTATTATTATAACAAATCGCCGAGACTTTCTCCTTATATGATAGTGATTAACCAGTGGAACTTTAGGATTACTTAATCCCTAATGAGGACCTAACATCCTCAAATTGACTATTATATATATATATATATATATATATATATATATATATATATATATATATATATATATATATATATATATATGATTATATATTTACATATATATACATACATACAAGATTCTTTCAGTTTCCGGTTACCAAATTCACTCTCAAGGCTTTGGACGAGGCTACTGTAGAAGACATTTGCTACGCAGTGAAACTGAACCCGGAACCATGTGTTTGAGGAGCAAAAATCTTACCATTGAGCCACAGTTGTGCCTATTGTTCTAGATACTATTAAGGTTCCCACACGTTTATATAGTTTGTGCCAACCACACATCTTATTGCCTCTGTTCTGTTGTCATGGACTGATAAATACTATTCTTTGAAGTCGTTATTTCCTGTTTCTGCTGACTGTACAAAGAAGGAAGAATGAGTTCATGGATTTCAGCCAGAAGCCAGATTAATTGACATATTTGAGCAGCAGACCTTGACAACCGGAATGACTAAACTATAGAGTTAAGAAACATCATAACCTTCAAACCTACATATGCTGACCAACAGTCTCATACCATTTCAAACCAGCTGCAGCAGAACTGTGTCAGTGTTCCGGTCGCAGATAGCGTGAGGAAATCTTTGTCATTAAGCGATTAAAAGAAGTTAATAATTTACAGGGCCCATAGCTCTTCAATATCCTTCCAAAATGCCTAACAGACCTGCTTTGTGTGGACCTAGGTGTCTTCAAAGCAAAACTGGATTTCCTCTAGTCAAGGGTTCCAGATAAGCCTATTTCACGGCAGGAAACACAGATGAAGGCAGCAGTATCAAACTCCCTCGTTCACCAAATGCCACATATCAGAGGAGGTTTCAAATAAAGGTGTAACCCAGACAACGGTAGTGCCCCAGCATGCCCGTAGCTTTGAAGCTAAATCAATTTTAAGAATTAAAGTATATATTAGGTTATTCCGAAAATAATGGCCGCTCTAAGTGTTGTATTTAGAAACGCCATTTTATCACAGTATTTTAGTTATATTTTAGGTGAATACATACTTAATGATTGATGAATGTTCTTTAATAAGTTTCTACTTATTTCAGACAGAAAACATTCTTAAAGCATAAGCGCCCTTAAATATGAAAATGACAAAAAAGGACCTTCGCTTACTTTTCTTGCATGAGCTCAAGCTTGGGCACAATGCCTCCCAAACTACTGCCAATATCAACAGAGCATAGGAATAGTGGTCCATAAGTGATTCTACAATACGAAGGGGGTTTCAGAAATTCCGTAGTAGTGATGAGAGCCTTGAAGATGAAGAAGGTAGTTGACGGTAATGCAGTCTTGACAATGAATAATTGAAAGCATTATTGAACAAAACCTACGTCAAATGTCAGAGAAATGTCTCAGGCACTTGGTGTCGGTATTGCAACAGTCTTATGCAATCTGCAGGAGATTGGTAAAGTGAAAATCAATGAAAATAAAAAATTTGGGCGTTTTGAAATGTGCTCGATGATCTTCCCGTGAAACACCAATGATCCTTTTCGTAACCGAATAGTCAATTGTGACGAAAAGTGGATTCTTTGTGATAAACGTAGACGATCAGGTCAATGGCTTGATCGTGATGAGTCCCCCAAACATTTCCCAAAGCCACAGTTGCTTCATCAAAAGATTATGGTGACTGGTCGGTGGTCTGCAATTGGTGTTGTCCATTACAGCTTCCTGGAAGCCAATCATCGCAGAAGTTTACTGCAATCAACTCGTATGTATATATGTGTTATGTAATGTATGTATATAATAGCTTAATTATATATATGCCTGTATATGTTTATATGTATATATATGTACTCATAAATATGTAAACGTCTTTATATGCGTGTATATACACATGTATATATAATATGTATATATATATATATATGTTTGTAATTATATGTATATGCATATATATGTACGTATGATTCTTGTAGGTAGTCATAATTTTCGTCATGTTTATAAGTATTTTGCATAGGCCATAAGTATGTTCGTGCGTTTTTCCATGTCTGGATGTCGCATGTGTTAGAGCAGTGCTTCTTATCCACTTTTGGCCAATGGTCCCCTTTGAATCTTGTTCCAATCTCTCGGACCTCCATTACCATTCGATGAGTATAAGAAAATCTTACTGTATAATTAAATATAAGAGATTCTTATGAAAGCATACTCTTTCACTGGCTTCAGTCATTTGACTGCAGCCATGCTGGAGACCCTCCTTAGTTAGCTCTACTTGAGCAAATCGGCCCCAGGACTTATTCTCGCTATCTCTTTGCAGAAGTTATAGGGACATAAACACACCAACACCGATTGTCAAACTCAGACACAAAACGCACACAGCCATATACATATATATACATACATACACCTATAAATATATATGTGTGTGTGTGTATGTGTGTGTGTGTGCGTGCGTGTGTGTGTGTGTGTGTGTGTGTATGTGTGCTTATACACGATAGGTTTCTCTCAGTTTCCGTCTACCAAATCCATTCATAAGGGCTTGGTTGGCCCGAAGCTATAATAGAAGACACTCGCCTAAAATGCCACGCAGTGGTACTGCACCTGGAACCATGTATTTCGGAAGCAAGCTTCTTACCACACAGTCACGCACGCCGACGCCTATAATACCACACAGCCACGTCTGCGCCTATAAATTTTAACAACAAAATTTGATATGGATCCCCAAGGGCCATATGCACCCCGGATGAGAAACACTGTGCTAGAAATAAGGTAGTTCAATTGTTGAGCTGATGACAGTTCTTCAGGTAGAAACAAGTGTCGACAGCTGTCTTCTTGTTTCCATTTCAACAATGGGAAATTCTTGGTTATTGAAGTCTCCTCCATTTTTCCTTTAAAGCTGCTACCATCTAGCACGTGATGCATGGTCTACCCTTTCTAGAAACGAAGAAACTGCAATAGATTGGTACTTAGTACAACAACAGAGACACAGACAGACATACATAGATACATACATACAGACAGACAGATAGATAGATAGATAGATAGATAGATAGATAGATAGATAGATAGATAGATAGATAGATAGATAGATAGATAGATAGATAGATAAATAGATAGAGAGAGAGAGAGGGATATAGATACACACCCATACATACATTACATTACATACATACATATATACATACATACATACATACATACATACATACATACATACATACATACATACATACATACATACATACATACATTACATACATACATACATACATTACATACATATACACACATAGATACATACTCTATCCAGATTACAAGTTCAGGTTTATACCTGAAATTATTGGGGCTCTGGGATATGTGACACACTGCCTAAATACCAATCTTGAGAAATTAGGCTTCTCAAAACTAGACAGAAGAAAGCTAATTCAAAGACTACAGATCCAATCCTTCACTGGAACTGTAAAAAATCTGTAAAGCTTTCCAGAAGTTTATCATTTAAATATATATGCGCATGTCGAGATATGCAAGTATACGCATGATAATACATACATAAAGTGAGTCATACAAATCTGAACATCTTCACACATACAAACAAACAAAAATACCCTGTTGTTGATGTTGAAATTCCAATGAAGGAGCCTTGGATCTAGGTTAGAAACCGGCTCTTTCTCTATTGGCAAGAAATCTTGAAATAAACAGAATAATGACATACATAAGTATACATTTGTGCATGTGAGTTTGTACTAATCCACTTGACAAACAGGGGCTGGTGTTGGTTTGTTTACACCTCCGTAACCTAGCGGTTTGGCAAAGGAGATCGATAGGAAAAGGGTGAGACTATGAGCGATTTGTTCCACTAAACCGTTCCAAGCAGTACCCGAGCATGACTGCAATCTAAATGAGTAAGACAAGTGACAGATGACAGAAAAGAGGAGATAGAGATAAAGAGATAGAGAGGGGAGAGAGAGAAAGAGATTAGCAAATGTGAAGAAGAGAAAACATCATAGGCGCAGGCATGGCAGTGTGGTAAGAATTTTGGTTCCAAACCACATGGTTCTGGGTTCAGTCCCACTGTGTGGCACCTTCGGCAAGTGTCTCTTACTATAGCCTTAGGTCGACCTAAGCCTTGTGAGTCGATTTGATCGGTGGAAACTGAAAGAAGCCTGTCGTATACGTATATGTTTGTGTGTGTGTGTTTTTGTGACTGTGTTTGTCCCTCCCCCCCCATCATTTCTTGACAACCGGTGGTGGTTGTTTAAGTCGCCATAACCTAGCGGTTTATCCAAAGAAACCGATGGAATAAGTATTAGACTTAAAAATATATCCTGGGGTTGAATTCTTTGACAAAATCATTTCAAGGCCGTGCTCCAGCATGGTCGCAGTCAGTTGACTGAAACAAGTAACAGAATAAAAGGATAAATGGGAATCTGCTTGTGTGTATGTGGTGTGTGTGTGTGTGTGTGTGTGTGTCGTGTGTGTGTGTGTGTGTGTGTGTGTGTGTGTGTGTGTGTGTATGTGTGTTTGTGTCTGTGTGTGCGTGCGCACGCGCGCCTGTCTTTCTAACTGTGTTTGTCTCA
>NC_043004.1:3073054-3085554 GCF_006345805.1 Octopus sinensis
ATATACAAATATATACTCCTCTTATACTATGCTCTCCACACACTGTAATAGAATCTTCCTTGCGTCAACATACACCTCCTTGCGACAGTGTAACCTTTAATTTAATCAAGATATCCTTGACCTGAAGAGTAATCGGCAGTATACATCTTGCTTGGATTTTACCACTTCCGAGGTTCACCTTGCTATGAAACATATGTAACCAGGATCCTTCCTCCTCCATTCCGCAACTCTTGTATATGTATGTTTATCGTTAGCCACTACACACATTTTTTTCTCTCCTTGTTTTTTCTGTGTACGTTTCTGTAGACGAGCGTAGGCTCGAAACGTAAAAGATTTTTTCTATTCTGGAGCGTTATACTAATACATCTATTTGTTTTGTACACCACCTGTCTGTCTTGTCTTTTTTTTTTTTTCGTAAAACTTTCCCTATATATATATATATATATATATATATATATATATATATATATATATATATATATATATATATATATATATATTTGTATAAGCAAATCATGGAAAGAAAGGACAGGCTATTGCTTGGAGTGAAGAGGAAAGTTGTTCGAACATGTTTCTGCTTCAATAGGTGTCATCAGCACGGCAATTGTCCGTTCTTATCTTCAGCAGCCAAAGGACTTTAACATATATGTAATGAAAAGAGTCCAGTTATTTCTCTTAGTTCGTTTCACTATGTACCACGTCTTATAGGCGCAGGCGTGGCTTTGTGATAAGAAGTTTGATTCCCAACCACAAGGTTCTGGGTTCAGGCCCGCTGCGGTACACTTTTGACAATTGTTTCCCACTATGGCTTCGGGCCGACCAAAACATTGTGAGTGGGTTTGATAGACGGAAGCTATATCTGTGAGTGTGTTTTTTCCGTCATCACTGCTGGTCAACAATATTGGTGTATTTACGTCCTCATAACTTAGCGGTTCGGCAAAAGAGCACCTATAGAATAAGTACCAGGCTTTAAGAATAAGGACTGGGATCGATTGATTCCACTAAAAATTCAGAAGGCGGTGCTTCAGCATGGCCTCAGTCTAATGACCAAGGCAAAGAGAAAATACACACAGATGTGCGCGTACTTCACGCATGTAAGAGCCTACACGCAGGGGTCGCCAAGTGTGCACGGCACTGAGTGTCCTGCATGCCAGCTGTCCAATTCCTGATGTATGGATCACTGAAATGCCCCCAGCTTCGTTCCGATATTTATCCCTGCAACACCTTTCTAACTACACACCTACGTACGTTCCCCACCCGAAGTATACAAAAAGGATTTATCTTTGATATCTGGTATCAGCGCATCTGTTGAAGTGATTAACTACTCCGGCAGCGAAAATTTTTTCTCCACGAGAGTTCCGGACCCCAGTAATGAACTCATTTGCATACATCCAGTCAGAGCTCACCTTGACCTTGTTGTCAGGTTAACAAACACACTCTAGACGAAGAACGGTGTTATAAGTCGACCGATCGCCATGTTACGCCTGATTTTAGAAAGAGACGAGTAATTAGATTTGTATCTATACTTATTATCGGATTTTGTTAGGGCCCCTTATGGTAAAGATGTGGATGAAGAAAATGTGGGTAGAGGGTTATGTACTAGAAGCCCTCTCCCCTTACTGTTTTACAAAGTAAACAGCAACACAAATAACTACACAGAGGCAGCCATTGTAGCAACAAGAACAAGAACAACAAGCATTCTTAAAAGAGAAAAGAAGCATGGTCCTTCTTTACCCATGTGACCTTATCTTCACCCATCACTTGTTATGCGCTCATAAGTTAGATTGACAGTTGAGCTCTGATTGGCTGTGTACAAATGAGTTCATAAACGGGGTCTGGAACTCTCGTGGGGAAAAGAATTCGTGCCCTGGCACCAGTCTTGAAGAGGTAGGATTACCAAAACAGGATGATTACACACACAAACACACAAAAATAATAATAATAAATTCCGTTTAAGAAATCGTAATTACAATAAACAGATTTGAAGATAAGTAAATCTTTTACTTTCAGTTAAGACTGTGACCATGCTGGAGCACCGCTTTGAATGATCCTTAATCGAATTAATCATTCCTAGTACTTATTTTCGTTTCAAACCTAACACTTATTGTATCCGTCTCTTTTGCTGAACCGCTGGATTAGGCGAACGTAAACAAACCAACGCGGGTTGTCATGTGGTGATGGATTACACAGTTACAAAAATACACACACACACACATATATATATATATATATATATATACAAAGGGCTTCTTTCAGTTTCCGTCTACCAAATCAAACCACAAGGCTTTGGTCGGCCCGAGGCTATAGTAGAAGACATTTGATAAGGTGCAACACAGTGGGACTGAACCGGGAACCGTATAGTTAGTTGGGAAGTAAGCTTCTTACCACACAGCCACAGCTAAAATAATTCATAATTTTTTACCTGCATACGTACATATTCTGACGTAAAGTCACAAACATTATACAATACACACAAAGTGGCGAGCTGGCAGAATCGTTAGGGCGCCGGACGAAATGCTACGTCTGCCGCTACGTTCTGAGTTCAAATTCCGCCAAAGTCGACTTTGCCTTTCATCCTTTCGGGGTCCATCAAATGAGTACCAGTTACACACTGGTCGATGTAATCGACTTAATCCGTGTGTGTGTCCTTGTTTGTCCCCTCTGTGTTTAGCCCCCTGTGGGCAATAAAGAAGGGGGGTATTTCTTGTCTTTATGTTCTGCGTTCAAATTCCGCCGAGGTCACCTTTGCCTTTCATCCTTGCGGGGTCGATAATTTAAGCACCATCTAATCAACTGGCCCCTCCTTCAAAATTTCAGCCTTGTGCCTAGAGCGGAAAAGAAAAGAAAACAGATTATATATTACACAAACATACGTATGTATAATCATATACATATATAATTATATCTATGTATATACATTCCCTGTGTTAACGAATGTATGTGTGTAAAGGTATGTATATACGAATACACGCATGTGTATACATGTACGTATTTGTTGTATATACATTTTTAAGCACACGCATACATAAATACATACACTTGCACAAACACACATACTTATATATACACATGCCCTCATACACACTTCTATACCCCCCACACACATGCATGCATACATACATACATACATGCATACATACATACATACATACATACATACATGCATACATACATACATACATACATACATACACGCATACATACATACATGCATACATACATACACACATACATACATACAAACATACATACATACACACATACATACAAACATATACATACACATTTATATACATACATACATACGTAGATGCATACATACATACTTACATGCATACATACATAAATGCATGCATACATACATACACACATACATACATACAAACATACATACACACTTATATACATATATACGTACACACATCATACATACATACATACATACATACGTACACATACATACATACATACAACATACATACATACATACATACATACATACATATATGCATACATGCATAAATGCCTGCATACATTCATACACACATACATACATACAAACATACATACACACATACATACAAACATACATACACACTTATATACATACATACATGCATACACACACACATACATACATACATACATACATACATACATACATACATACATACATACATACGTACATACATACATACATACATGCATACATACATACAAACATACATACATACACACTTATATACATACATACATACATACATACATACATACACACATATAAACACACACATACATACACACACACATACATACATACATACATGCATGCATGCATACATACATAAATGCATGCTGCCTACGTATGGCGTATATCTAACGCAACCTTTTCGAAAACCTTTCATCTGAAGTCTGACTGGAGCAAAGCAACAACAACAAAATCTCACAACAAAAATCTCACAACAATAACAACGACAACATCACATCTTTAAAGGCTCCGATATTTACTCAGGCTCATATTCACAAACATACAACACGTGATGTGTCGGTGTCGTTTAATCCCAGGTCAGTCTTGATTAAACAGGCCTAATCAAAAGTAACCCTGCCATAAGCACATCATGCTTTTTTTTTTGCTATTTTTTTACCCCACCCACCTCTCTTTTGCAAAAGAAATCCAAGAACACAAGACGACATGTTTTTTTTTTTAAGACTTTAAGTATTCTTAGAATTGATGGTGATTTGGTGCTATTTCTAGCAAGATGAAAGAGCACTCAAGGTCTAGTATCTGCCCCTAACGTTGGCTGTTGCTTGTCTGTCTGTATGTACACAAAACACACACACACACACACACACACACACGTGTAAAGATTGTTTAACAACACCGCTAATTGGAACGAAACACGTGACTACGTTGTTGAAATTACAAATCTAATGAAAATCGCTGAAGAGAAATATTGACCAAGATATTAATTGTTGCCGGAGGGCAGAGCGCCGGCGCAAACACACACACACACACAAGACGGTGGCGGCGGGAGTACTAACACTTCCTCGTTTCTATAATAGTAAGGGTGGAGAAGGGATCATAAATATCGATTATTAACCTAACACTAGTTGATGATAATCCCTACGCATTAAAAAGTAACAAAAAAAGGGATAAAAAAGACAAGTGACTCTGTCGGGAATTGAACTCACACACCGTGTGATATTATTTTCCTCTTTTCTTTTTCCCATGTTATTTTATATTTCTTTTCATTTATTCTTTTTGGTTGTTACTTAAGGATAATGTCTGTATTCACGAAAGGGAACAACTAATGCTCAGCAAAGCACATGCATACATACCTACATGCGTGTGTGCGTGTACGCTTGTGTATATATAATATATATATATATATAATATATATATATATAATATATATACATATATTACATATATATATATATATATATATAATATGTGTATATATATATATATATATATATATATATATATATATATATATATATATATATAATATATATATATATATATATTATATATATATATATATATATATATATATATATATATATATATACATAGACACAGGCGTGGCTGTTTGGGTAAGAAGCTTGCTTCCCAGCCACATGGTTCCGGGTTCAGTCCCACTGCGTGGAATCTTGGGCCGGTGTCTTCTGCTATAGCCCCGGGCCGACCAAAGCCTTGTGAGTGGCTTTGGTAGACGGAAACTGAAAGAAGCCTGTCATACATGTGTGTGTGTGTGTGTGCTTGTGTCAGTGATTGTCCCCCTAGCATCGCTTGACAACTGATGTTGGCATCTTTACGTCCCCGTAACCTAGTGGTTCGTCAAAAGACCGATATAATAAGTACTAGGCATACAAATAATAAATCCTGGGGTCGATTTGTTGTTCGACTGAAGGCGGTGCCCCAGCATGGCCGCAGTGAAATTACTAAAACAAATAAAAGAATAAAAGAAATATTGCGCAGGGATATATATATATATATATTGTACTTATATACCTATACTGACACATGCATACATGCATCTACATATGTGTGTGTGTATATATATATAAGTGTGTATGTATGTATGTGTGTATGTTCATATATATATATATATATATATATATATATATATATATACATACATATATTGTTGTATTTGGGGATGGTCATAAAAACACACGCACTATATATTTGGTGTTCAGTTGCATCAGCTTTATTTCATATTAATTGTATTTCGGTCAGAGTTCTTTTGTCACACTTCTGTAACCTCATCAGTGGTCCTTTGTTTTCTCCTTTCTTTATTTTTTTTTTTGTGTCTCTCCTTACTAATGATCTGCTATTTTGTATTCCTGCTGTATGTGTCTTTATTTGCGCATGCGTATATCCCTGTGTGTGTCTATGCTTAGTAAATGTGTGTGTGTGGGGGGGGGGGGAATGTGCCTGCTATTATCAGTATCCCCCTGTTTATACACGTTCGTTTAATCTACTTTTATTTCTTTTATTCATTTGTTTATATCTACTTACTTTTTTTTTCTTTCTGTTTTTTGTATTTAATTTAATTTAATTTGTTAATGTATATAGATATTTAATTCCATATATTTATCTGTGTAGTGTATTATATTCATATTATTATCAGTTTACGGGGACTTTATTCTGTCATATGTTGTGGTGTGTTGGAGGTGTTTGCTAGTGTTCCATTCTAGTTTCCTATTCAGGCTAGGTTTTTTTTCTTCTATTATGTGAATAGCATCCGTAATTTGTCTGATTGTTGCGTCTGTTCTATGTGTGGAGAAGATTTTTATTTCTATATTGTTGAGTGAGCCCCCGTGTTCCTGCTCGGCCTGCTGGTGCGGAACCGATGAGCTCCTCTCTTTCCTTAATTTTCCTCCAATGCTCATTTACCCGCTCTCATATGCTCCGGGCCGTCTCCCTTACGTACGTCGTTGTCTTGTTTCTGCACCGTCCCTCTGTACATCTTATACTATAGACTACATTCCTAGCTTTACAGCTTGTCTGTGGGCTAAATCTACATACAGTATAGAGTTCCTATCAGTACAGGGGATTAGGGATTTGCTAGGAATTTGCCAGGCCTTTCTACAACCTTAATTATTAGCTTAAGTTTGACTAGGGCTCTTCTAAAGCGGTACGCGAGTTCGCCTCTAGGGATGGTGTCGACGAACATGACACTCTGGTATTTGTGGCTATCATACCATGAGTTGGCCTTCCCTATGTTCTTCTTAGTCCTTTCAATGGTGTTCCATGACTTGCCCCTATTGAGTGGGCAAATCCCATTCCTATCGTTACGTATGATAGTTTCAAATTCTCTCATGGTTCCTTTGTATACTCTGATCCTTATAAATCAGGTCATCCCATAAGTTCCGCCCGAATTTTGAATAAAGAAAACAAGTAATCAAATGTTATATTTAATTGAAATTTAATCATCAATGTACTTTCCCTGATTATCTATGACTTCCTTCCACCTATTTACAAGCTTTTTAATCCCATCATTGTAAAACTCTTTTGGTTTCAAAGCGAAGAACTCTGAAATGTCAGTTTCGACCTCCTCCTGATTTGCGAAATTATGTCCCCCAAGTGATACTGTAAACTACGAAACAAATGGTAGTCTGAAGGAGCAAGGTCGGGAGAATAAAGTAGATGAGGAATTTTTTCCCAACCAAGCTCTTCGATCTTCTGTGATGTGATCTTTGCAGTGTGGGCATTCTGACTGAACCAATTAAAAAAAAATTTATCATTAATCTGATAGAGTCTGTAACTTGCCGAGAACCACTTGTTATCGAAGACAGATGCTGAGGAGATGAGTACCTCTGAAGATTTCAATTCATCAATTAGGGAATGGTGTAAGCTCTTTCAAATATCGGAACTATTAAGCTTGCAGCAATTTGCGCCTCTTGATGTTTGGTGATGTTAAAAGTTGTAGGTGGCACAACTTAAATGTAACCTTTATTAATGTTATTATCATTCACTGGTTTATCCAACGCTCAGATCGCATGGTTGCAGAGTGAGCAGAACATCTTGAAATTACATACCCGACTGACAAGGAAGTGGTCAACGAGATGCCAGCGTGGATAATGTATGGCGTATCTTTGCAGTCTTGCGTTTGTTTTGCTAGAAAATGTTGGTAATGATGCTCATATGAAGAATTCTGATACCATTGTTGTTGGCTTTCCCAACATTATAGTTATCAACTAGTCAATCCCAGATTATTCTTAATCCTATCTGCCCTCGCTTCTCCATAAAGAAATAAATCCGTAAAGAAATAAATCTACACACAGAGACACATAGAAGATAACTTTTTAGATATACACAGTAAAAGACAATTTGTTACAGTAAAATACAAATTGTCACATAAACTGATTCTGCACAGACCAAATCATCATCTGCTTCCAAACTAAATCTGTTACGTCATACCTAAACTGATTTCATGAATGGACGCCTCGAAGACTTTCACGAATGGGGTTAGGCCTATCTGGTCTCTTTCGAACGGGGTCAAACCACACACAATGCACAGAGTAAGAAAACATTATCGTACCGGTCTAAACACTATCACACCAAACTCAGCGTCGAAATTATCACACTGCACTAAGGCTGCGAGCTGGCAGAATCGTTATCGCGCTGGGCGAAATGCTTCGCGGTATTACGTCTGCCGCTACATTCTGAGTTCAAATTCTGCCGAGGTTGACTTTGCCTTTCATCCTTTCGGATTCGATTAAATAAGTACCAGTTACGCATTGGGGTCGATATAATCGATTTAATCCGTGTGTCTGTCCTTGTTTAGCCTCTCTGTGTTTAGCCCCTTGTAGGTAGTAAAGAAATAGGTATTTCGTCTGTCTTCACCTTCTGAGTTCAAATTCTTTTCAGGTTCGATAAATTAAGTACCAGTTGCGTACAGGGGTCGATATAATCGCCTGCCCACCACCCCAAAAATTTCGGGTCTTGTGCCTAGAGTAGAAAAGATAATCACGTTACACTATACATCAACATTATCCTATCGTCTCACATATCAACGTTTCTCAACAAGATGACCCAAGGTCGCTGCAAATATGAGGATTCACTACCAGTAAGGGTCCCTCTCGGCAAACTTACATTCTCTCAGGTTTAGAAAATATGTGAAAAACCAAATACGTGTATGAAATTCAGGCGTGCTTGGTAGAAAAGCTACCTCACTGCGATCCATTGAACCTCTTCGATTCGTGTTACAAAACGGGTCAAGAAGGTTGTCATTGTGTTGATACGAGAATGTTTTCTTGCTCGGTGCATTGATTGTATTTTTATGCTGCTTGAAAGAGGTGAGACAGGCCCGGCGCCGTTCCTAATACAGGAAGGTCAGGTGGCCACCACAGCGGGGTCCAATTCCTAGTGTTATTGGGGTCACTGACGTGTTGTTGTGGTCACTGGCGAATATACCAAACATCAATCAATCGAAGGTCACTCGAGTGAATTTAGAATGTCACTCGCCAACATATTCGAGCCTTTAACTTCTGTCTCTCGCTTTTCCTCTCTTTACCCCTTCTTCCTCTCTACCTTCTCTAACATCACCCCTCAGCACTTTCGCCCTCCCCCTCATCAATCGTTCTGCACTTATCTCTGTATCTCGTCCTTCCTTTCCGAAACCTCAATATTCTCTAGTTGTCTCCTTTCCAAACATTTTTTCCAAGCGGAAGGTTTAACCCGTTCACCTCAGGTTAAAGAAACCAACAAAAATAATGCAAAAATAAAGAATTATTACCATCAAGCTATCTTATCATAAATTTTTTACATTTCAATGTACTTTAGTCTCATATGTATATACATTTCTTGAATGGACGGTAAGGTGTATTTTGCTTCGAGTTGCAGAACCACAATGACAAGTAAGGTTTCTATTCAAAGAAGCAGCATTTTGACAACGTGACTTCACACTTGCACAAAGTCAGTCCCAATGTTGGAGTCGACTTTACTCAAATCTTTGAACTGAGGAGAAGCAGCACTGGTGCCAGGTCCGGCGTTCTGATCCTTTGTTTCCCCCCCAGAAAGAAAAGAGAATGTTGCATCGCTTCAGATTGTCTTTTAATTTGCATTTGAAGCGCAAGATTGGCCTTTCAACTGACTTTCCTGTTGGGTATTGGCCAAAGAGAAGTTACTTCTGAATTCTGATATCACTCTTAGGTGAGAGATTACCTGACCATCAAAGCTGTATATGGTCACTCAGTTTTATTCAAGCATCGTATATGAAAAGCGACAAGCTGGTTGATGTGCATTTGGTACAGGGTCCAAGATTTAAGACGCTAAAACAATGATGTGAAAACCACCGACATATACACATCGACTTTCACATTCCAAAGCCTGTGATAAAACTTAGCCTTCCCGATTTTGGATATATATATATATATATTCTTTTATTTGTTTCAGTCATTTCACTGCGGCCAAGCTCGAGTATCACCTTTAGTCGAGCAAACCGACCCCAGGACTTATTCTTTGTAAGCCTAGTACTTATTCTATCGGTGTCTTTTGCAGAACCGCTAAGTTACGGGGACGTAAACACACCAGCACCAGTTGTCAAGTCATGTTGGGGGGACAAACACAGACACAGAAACACACGCACACAGAAACACACACACACACAAACATATATATATATATACATATATACGACGGGCTTCTTTCAGTTTCCGCTTACCAAATCCACTCACAAGTCTTTGGTCGGCGCGAGGCTACAGTAGAAGATACTTACTTAAGGTGCCACGCAGTGGAACTGAACCCGGAAACATGTGGGTGTAATATATGTAATTTAAAGATCAGAACTTAACTGCAGATCTTGACGGTCCAAATCGGAGTTGCAATCTATGTGGTGTCTTTTCAAAACATTGTCTGCTTTAAAAAAAACACATCAGACGGCCATGATGGTTCTGAGGTGTAGGTGCAGGGGGTATTCAAACTTTGCTAAGTAAACAACTACCCTATATATATATATATATATATATATATATATATATATATATATATATATATATATAGTATTTGTATATATATGCGTATATCTGCATATATGAGTATAGATATGTATGTCTACGTACATATATATATGGTGTAAATACAATGAAAAATAAGAATAGACAAAACAACAGTACAAAATTTTAAGAGGCATTAGCTTAACTTTTAAGTGAAAAGAGAAAACACCTTAAACTTTCGGGCGTTGGTCATTCATCAGAATAATGAGAGAAGAGTAGGACAGAGAGAAAATAGACGGGGCTAGAAACCAGGTGCGGAACATGCTCTACGAAGTAAGTTAAGAAGGAAAGGAGAGGTGGGTGTGTAGATGAATATATAAAGGATAAAGGTCCTTTCCGAGCTCTGTAGACTCATACAGCCAGTTTACCGGTTTCTGCAGCATATATATTCCCTCCTGAACGGGACACCGGTCCGTCACAGGTTTGCTCCTATTTGCCAGCTGAGTGGACTGGAGGAATTTGAAATAAAGCGGTTTTTTTCAAGAACACAATACGTCGCCCGGTCCTGGAATCGAACCCATAATCTTAAGATCATGAGTCCAGTAGCTTAACCACTAAGCCACGCATCCCCCACACGGGTGTGTAGAGGCGTGCATAGGGGGGCAGTGATATGGATATGTGTTTTAGAGTGATATGGATATATGTGTAAAGGTGTGCAAGTGTGGAAATATAATGGCATAGGTTAGAGTGTGTGTATTAGTGTGTGTGTGTTTGTGGGTATGTGTTTGTGTGTATGTAATCTTTGGGAGGGTGATATGAAAGCGTGTATGTGAAGGAGGCGAAATCGGATAACTGTTTATGTGTGTGTATGTGCGTTCGGGTGTGCGTTTGCGTCCTAACATGTGTTTATTGTTTGTCTATTAAGCCTGGCAATTATATATCTTTACACCAAAATACACGGCGAGAGAATTTATAAACAAACACCGAAACAGATGCAGCAAATCGCCAACTTGGGATTTCGTTCATTGCCAACCGCAACACATTCTGTCTTATACAAATATATTCATACACATACAGACTCTGTCATTGTTATATATATATATATATATATGTATGTATATATATACACGCTCGCGCGCGCACACACTTTTTCTCTCTTTCTCTCTTACCCAGACATACACACACATACACATATATTCATGTTTTGAGTTCTATTTTTCCTGTTTTACATCGCCAAAGCTACACACATAAACACACACACACACAGATGCTGATAGATAGAGAGAAAGACAGACGGACAGACAAACAAATAGACAGACAGACAGAGAGACACAGGTAGACAGATGGATGGATGCACAGATAGATAGATAGATAGATAGATAGATAGATAGATAGATAGATAGATAGATAGGTAGATAGATAGATAGATAGATAGATAGATAGATAGATAGATAGATAGATAGATGGATGGATATATATATATACATATATATATATAAGAATTTTTTGCGTAATAAAATAAAAAACCAAGGCTGTGTAGATATTAGAGCATTATAGATAGGTCTTACAGCTGTTTCTGGGATATTTATTAATTATATCTCTTCATCGGAGACGGTGTGTGAGTATAGTTTATACATATATATATTTTTCCTCTCCTTTTTTCTCTCCTTGTTTCTCTCCTTGTTGTTTTGTCTCTTTTTCTCTCCCTTTTTCTCTCCTTTTTTTTCTCTCCTTGTTTTCTGTGTCCCCTTCTGTAGAAGAGCATAGGCTCGAAACGTAAAAGACTGTTTCTATTCCTGAGCGTTATACTAATACATCTGTTTGTTTTGTACACCATCTGTGTTCCTCTTTTGTTTTTTTTTCGTAAACTCTCTCTCTCACTATATATATATATATATATGTGACCTCGTGTGTACCGTTGGCGATTTTTTTCCTCTGTCTTCCCTTCTCTGGATCTTTCCTTCTCCTATGTTTCCGACGAAGAGCTCCGCTCGAAACGTTAAACCCTCCTCCTTTCCTTCTTTCCTGAGCGTCCAATAATACTATATTTG
>NC_043004.1:3088054-3095554 GCF_006345805.1 Octopus sinensis
GAAGCCCAGTATACCCATCATGACTACCCGTCTGATAAGGGTACACTAGGCACATGCATCACAAACATATGTGCGTGACATGGCGATCTCATATCAAAATAGACAGTGCATGACCTTGCAGGTGGAGCCCAGTTACAATTTTCTTCTGGGCGAGTTGCCCACCCCGCTCAAAAGGTCCCTGAATAAGGATTGTTTAAGAATGTTGAACGAACAACCCATGTTTCCAAAGGTGAATTATCCAAACCTCCAAGAATTCCTTTCAACACACGGCTAGGATGCTCCCCCACTACTTCTGCTTGTGATCAGAGATGCACATATCGTCAGCCACCAAGGAACATGGTCAACTGGTTAAAGCCAAACAACTGACAAGCAAATCTGTGGTATTGAGAAGAATATTTGCTGTAGGCCATCTTTTATGCCAAGACAAAACAATGTACATGATAACACTTCCAATCAGTTAAGATCAAAAGCCATGAGAGCCAGTGTCTGTTACTGCATCAGAGCAGTTGAGCATTATTATTATTATTATTATTATTATTATTATTATTATTATTATTATTATTATTATTATTATTGAGTGAGAGAGCAGTGCATGCCATCAAAGTGACACTGGGGTAAAATATACGAAGCCCAATATACCCATCATGACTACCCGTCTGATAAAGGTACACCAGGCACATGCATCACAACCATATGTGCGCGACATGGTGATCTCATATCAAGATAAACAGCACATGACCTTGCAGGTGGGGCCCAGTTAGAATTTTCTTCAGGTTGAGTAGCCCATCCCGCTCAAAAGGTCTCTGAATAAGGGTTGTTTAAGGATGTTGAACGAAACACCCATGTTTCCAGAGGTGAATTATCCAAACCCCAAAGAATCCCTCTCAACACATGGCTCTGATGCTCCCCCACTACTTCTGCACGTGATCAGAGATGCACACATCGTCAGCCACTAAGGGACATGCTCAACTAGTTAAGGTCAAACAATTGACAAGTAAATCTGTGGTACTGAGCAGAATATTTGCTGTAGCCCATCTTTTATACCAAGACAAAACAATGTATATGATAACACTTCCAATCAGTTAAGATCAGAAGCCATGAGAGCCACTGCCTGGTACTGCATCAGGGCATTTATTATTATTATTATTATTATTATTATTATTATTATTATTATTATTATTATTATTATTATTATTATTATTATTATTATTATTTTTACACTTTTAAACAAGTTTCCCCATTGTATTATTTGTAAAAATCCTTTTTAAAGCACACAAGAATCCAATAAGTGGCATGGTGGCTGAGTTTGGACAATTTTGACACAGAAGATGCCCCATTCCACATTATTTTCCCATTTTTCTTAGGTATCTTTAATTCAACCAAATCCAACATGGAATAGATTTAAACAAGTGCCCTCTCTTCATGTGGACTCCAAAGATTTCTTCAGGTTCCATCTTCCTATGTGGCTTTGCTGAAATATTTTTCGCTCTTTCCTTCCACAATTCTTATTGTAGAAAGAATGATTGAGGATAACATGAAACGGACGTTTTCCCGATTTTAATCTTCTTTCTATTTGCTAATTTCTAGAAAATGTCATTCGCTAGAGATCTTTTGAATGTTCAAATTTGCTGGCAAATCCCTTCCCCTCAGACTTTGTATCAGGTAGAGTGATAACAGACAACAGACAGAAACGATCAATGTTGATGGACTTAAACAATGATATATCAGGTGTCTCGTTTCAAACGTTGTCTAGGATGTTTGTACGTGGAACCTAAACCTCCTTGCCGGACATGTATTCTTTGGAACTGAGGAGCATAAACTTAATACCATTATTTTGAGTGCTTTCAGAATTAGGATCTCACTGGGAAGCTATTAGTTTTCGTGGGATATTGTTCTGTGAGATCATTTTGGCTGTTAGATTATTGAAGTGTTTCCTGAATGTTAGACTCATGTGATACATCGTTTGGTTCTATGTGAGATTTGTACGTATTGTCAGACAGTTACTGCCATTCAATGTTCAACAGTCACTGCATGCGCAGAAACACATATACACTTACATAAAAATGTACACAGCGGCCAATGTAATTTTCATATTCCGTTGAAAGAACCTTGCTACAGTTCCTTTTGCATTGGTGAGAAATCGGAAACACGAAGCCACAAATATGCATGCATGCGTGCATACATACATACATACATACATACATACATACATACATACATACATACATACATACATATTTGCATGCATAGACCATGATATATTAAAAAACAATCTTTTTCTTCAGATTCCAAATATGACTGGCAAGAGTTGTATCATTTATTTTCTCGAAGTTTTCCAATATAGTATTTTGTTAATAGAATCTAGGTTTGAATGAATTTAATGTTAAGCCCTTCTAATCAATGCACTCGGATTCAGGTAAAATGCATCAATTAAAGAGTAAACAACGTATATTTCTCAGGTTATTCGCCATTAACAGCACAAGAATCTGACGATAAAGATTTGGTAAAAATCACTTAATGCTGAGTAACTTAAAAGAAGACATCTTTTCCAATTTGCGTCCAGTGTAAAATTATACCGTACAAGTTCTAGGAATTAGAAAATTACTACTTTTAAATCTCACAACGTGAGATATTCCACAAAAGTACTTTGTAGTAAAGATTGTTTGCCAACATAACATGGCAGTCCTGGTTTAGGACAAATGTTGCTGTAATTTAGCCCCAGGAGACATCGGCTCCAGCTGTATAATTCAGTGACTTTGAAAACTATATATTTCGAACGGAAATTTGACAGCGCCACCTCTAGCGGAACAATTATTATGTGCTGAAGAAAAATAACCTGGAAATCGCGATACACAGATATTGTTTCGAGCTGAGTTGGGGTGCTAGATTCCTTTGTTCGAAAATATAAGGACACAGATCATGTTGTATAGCCAGCTGGAGACTATGTCTCCTGGGGCTAAATTACAGCAACATTTGTCCTAAACCAGGATTGCCATGTTATGTTGGCAAACAATCTACAAGTTCTAGAAATGTTTTCCCAAATAGAAGAAATAATATTAATTATATAAACGCGTGTGTATACAGACACGTGATGTCGGTTGATAGGGACAGAGTCAGACGCAGACATCGGCACCAGTACTATGTGAATATTGTCGTATCATCGAATTCGTATCATATTCTTACAATGGAACATACGCAACGTTATCTTTATATAAATCACACGTACACAATTACACACATTGTATGTGATAAGTTAACATTACGCCTTCTTAAATATACATACTATCACCACACACACACACATACACACAAACACACATACACTTTAATTTATGAAAACACTGTCAGTTATAGAATATCACATAATCAATGTTATACAGTCATAACGAACTCTAGAATATTAACACATTCATTTAAATGTGTTTCATCTCAAAGAATATTCTTTTCTACTCTAGGCACAAGGCCTGCAATTTTTTTTTTTGGGGGGGGGGGCAGTCGATTAGATCCACCCCAGTACGCAACTGGTACTTAACTTAGCGACCCCAAATGGATGAAAGGCAAAGTCGACCGCGACAGAATTTGAACTCAGAACAAAGACAGACGAAATACTGCTGAGCATTTCGCTCAGCGTTCTAACCTTTCTACCAGCTCACCGCCTTGCTCATAAAGACTCAAATGGTGCACACACACACACACACACACACACACATTTCCATTGTACTCCTACAAACTTAGGCACAATATGATACACTTTGAAATAAGTATCAGTTACGCGCTAGGGTCGATGTAATCGACTTAATCCCTATTGTCTGTCCTTGTTTGTCCCCTCTATGTTTAGCTGCTTGTGGGCAATAAAGAAATATAAATAGATACACATACACACATACACACACATACACACACATACATACACGCATACGTATATAGAAGAATAAATTCATGTATGTGTATCTATATATATACATATATATGCGTACGTAAATAAATGTGTATGTATATATATATATATATATATATACACCTGTATATGTATATATGTGTGTATACATACATACATACATACATACATACAATCTCCAGGAACAAGAGACACAGTGATGCTCTTGTAATCCCAAGGTGCAACTGCATGTGTAGTTTATTTCAGGTTTCTGTGAAAGACATCACTCATGTGATAAGCACCTGTCCTAAAATGTCGTCACGGTACTACCACCCTATGCGGAACGATACTGTTGGTAAAACTATTCGCAATGCCATCTGCAGAAAAGACGACTGTCCAGAAATAATCTTAGAAAATCCCTCTGTTCATAAACACCAACTCAAGGAATACTGGTGGAATATTCCCATCAAAACTTCTACTAAATGTAAACATAACAGGCCGGATTATTATTGTTGTTTAGGACAGAGGGGCAAAGGTATGTACCGTCATAGAGGGCAGCTGCCCAGCAGTTATAAATATCTCTGAAAATCAAAGTAAAGTAGGGTATCTATGCACAACTGTTTCGAAAACTCCAGCTTCTAGATCCAAAATAGGAATTCATATTCATACGAATAATAATTGGAGCACAAGGGCTATCTGCATGTGGAACATTAAAAATATGCACGATTTTTCTCAAGTAAAAATGTGAATTTGATGGCGCCTTGTATCTTTGTTGAAAACCAGCTACCCCCACCCCAGTGGAAGATTTATAATAATCAGAAAATAGAAGAGACATACATACATATATACATACATACATACATACATACATACATACATACATACATACATACATACATACATACATACATACATACATACATACATACATACATGCAAATAGAATCAGGCATGATTAAGTAATTAAGAAGTTCACAACCGTTCAACCAACTTCCTTTACCGTTTTTATCACATACGAGATGTGAATATACAAACCCGTCTGACAGTGTGGTTTGGCGATTGAAAGGTCCAGTTTTTTTTTTATCCCTCTGTGACTATGATTCTGCTTACGTGTTTCTCTAAGCTACAGGTGTCTGAGGACGGACTCAGTGTCTTTGAATTGGAAATTCAGGGAGCAAGACCCCTTGTTTAGCGAAGAACATGCTTTTCATACGTCATAATCGCCAATGTAGTCCAATACACACACACACACACACACACACACACACACACACACACACACACACACACACACACATACTCGTTTAGTGTTAACAGTCAGAAAAAGAGTACACAATATCACAGTAGAGGCACATACTATAGGCACAATTTTGAGAGGCAGGATAGTGGAAAACATCGTCCCTGGTGCTCAAATGATACTTAAATTATCGGGCCCGAAAGGATGAAAGGTATACGGCCCTCGGTGGAATTTGAACTCACAACATAAAGATGAACGAAACACAGATGGGTATTTTGTCCAGCGTGTAAAGATTTCTGCCAGGTAGTAAAGATTTAAATAAGATATTTTATTTTAGTCGAGTTAGTCTCTTGCTACTCCGAGTTTCACATGAAGCTGCATCGGATATTCAGGCAAGTTATGACTCTCGTAGTTAAAATATTATATGCCTGCGCATAACTGTGTGTATTTGTTTGTGTGTGTGTTTGTATGTATGTGTGTGTGTGCGCGTGTGTGTGTATGTGTGTGTGTGTGTGTGCAAGTCTATACATATTTGATGATATATCAATATAAATATATATATGTATATATAAATATATGCACATATATAAGCGCAGGCATGGCTGTGTAGTAACAAGCTTGCTTCCCAACCATATGATTCCGAGTTCAGTCCCGTTGCGTGGTGTCTTCTACTATAGCCTCGAGCCGACTAAAGCCTTGTGAGTGGACTTTGTAGACGGAAACTGAAAGAAGCCCGTCGGTTATATATATATATATACGACGGACTTCTGTGTGTGTGTGTGTGTATGTGTGTGTGTGCGTCTGTGTTTGTGTGTCTGTGTTTGTCCTCCCATCACCGCTTCACAACAGATGTTGGTGTGTTTACGTCCCCGTAACTTAGCGGTTCGGAAAAGGAACCGATAGGATAAGTACTAAGCTCACACAAAATAAGTCCTGGAGTCGATTTGTTCGACTAAATGCGGTGCTCCAGCACGGCCGCTGTCAAATGACTGAAACAAATAAAAGAAAAGACATATACATACATATATATATACATATCTCGTTTTAGGATTTGGTTTGCAAGATACTTTATATGAGTTCGTGTGTTGAAGCATATTCTTTTTGTGCTGTAACACACTCTCCGGTAAAATTTCCACGTTTTTTCTTATTTTTTATTTTCCTAAAATTTTAGTTGCGTCTTGCAACCTTTTCAATAGTCTTGACAACTGTATATACACATAGATAAATAGATAAATATACATGCACACTCACACACACACACACACACATATATATATATATATATACATATAACAATACAGATATATATATTTACACACGTATTAGGACATAATACAAGTGATCCTAATAATTCTTCAAGACAATTTAACCCTGGTCGTTTTTAGCAACTCCGAGTTAGGTTAGACGAAACATGCACAAGCTACCGTACCCCGGAATTGAACACCGGACTACATCATTGGTATGCGAATTTCCTTCTTAACCGTTCGTTGAGATCTGAACATCGTTATCTCTCTATATATAAAGCTGTGAATAGCAGGTTTGGTAGTCTTCAACTAACACTATCTCCTCCAAGACCCTGCGGCACAAGTTGACCAAAATTGAGGGTATGATAGACGAAGGCTTGCTCTTCATTCCATAGAAGATAAAATTCAAAGCGGACCATGTTAACACCAAAAATTATTTACATCAAAAAGGTGCTTTTTTTCTATCAAGATCCCTATTGTTTACGATTTTGTGATTGCTGTGTCGCCATTTTTCGGTGTGTTTCAACCAGGAAAATGTTCACTTAAAGAGAATAACAAGTTGCATAATCCAAAAGTTTTACTTTTCAAAAATTCCAATTCTAAAGGGTCGAAACAAACCCGAGCAACGCCGGGTGATACTGCTAGTTTATTTTAATGTATGACAGGAGACGGGCACATATTGGCACCTTCTTACCATGCCATATAGGTATGATTATATACACACAACCACCCAAATACACACTAATGGAAACACAGACACATACACAATACACTGTGTACAACACACACATATAAGCATCCTTCACTTGAGCCCCAAATACTCACGCACACACACAGATACGCAAATCTCTGACGACAATGTCGAACACACGGACATACAAAAAAAATCGATATAGGTACGCACACGCACATATAGATCAATATAAAACGCGTTGTGCTATACACATATATACACACACCTTCTGAATGGCATTGTCAGTTTTACAATAGCTGATATAACTAGGTCCTGCCAACCACACACACACACTCATGCATACGCACACACACGTGCGTGCGCGTAGGAACATGCTCTCCTCCTCCCCTTCATCTCCTTTTTCATTCTTTCTAATTCTTTCTCTCTACTCACTCTCTCTAATTCCCTT
>NC_043004.1:3100554-3103054 GCF_006345805.1 Octopus sinensis
TACACTTTCCGCCCTCATTCACATATGAATGCGAGTGTCTATCATGAAAATTAGTATGAGGGCCAAGATTAGTGTTTGTGGTATCTAGATGTGCGGAGCAGAAGGTGAGAACTAACTATGAAAGAACGTTGCAATTGACTTAGAGAGAACTGTATGTTGTGTGTGTTGGCGTGAATTGCCCAGGATATAAAGGGAGCCTGGTTGTGGCATTATCGGTTTATGATGATGACTGTGGCATATATATTTATATATGTTAATTAATGTACATCCTGTATACGTACAATATATTTATTATATAACGTACTCGCATGGCTCAGTGGTTAGAGCGTCAGGCTGACAATCATGAGGTTGTGAGGGATGTGTGTTGTGCTCTTGAACAAGATACTTTATTTCATGTTACTCAAATTCACTCAGCTGTAGAAATGAGTTGCAATGTGACTGATACCAAGCTGTATCGACCCCTTTGCCTTTCCCTTGGATAACATCGGAGGCGTGGAGAGGGGTGTCTGGTATGCATGGGTGACTGCTGGTCTTGCATAAACAACCTTGCTCAGACTTGTGCCTTGGAGGGAAACTGTCTGGGTGCAATCTACGGATCTCTTTTGCCGAACTGTTATGTTACGGGGAAGCTGTCTGGGTGCAATCCCCTGATCCTTTATGACCGAAGGGGGTACTCTAATACATGCACATTGTATTAATGTACGTGTTGATGCAGGTGAAATCCTGCATTTCTACCGTAGTGTAGTTTAACGTTTACAAATGCCATGTTTGATATCTGTGTAAATGAATACATGTTTTTATGTCCGTTATAAAAGCAACGCCGCTGTAACAGTGTTGCCGATCCAGTCTCATTTATGGTTTATTTGGGATAATGGATGTTCGATGTTGTGGTAGTAAGTACAGCAATCCGTCGCCATATCGCGGTTCACCTATCGCGGTTTATTATTTAAGCTTACGTCGATACCTCTGTGGTGTTGTTTTGCATTTATAATAAAATAAATATATAGGCGCAGCAGTGGCTGTGTAGTAAGTAGCTTACTTACCAACCACGTGGCTTCGATTTCAGTCACACTCTGTGGCACCTTGGGCAAATGTCTTCTACTACAGCCTCGAGCTGACCAAAGCCTTGTGAGTGGATTTGGTAGACGAAATTGAAAGAAGCCTGTCGTTTATATAGAGAGATATATGTGTGTGTTTTTGTCCCCCCACCATCGCTTGACAACCGATGTTGGCGTGTTTACGTCCCCGTAACTTAGCGGTTCTGTAAAAGATACCCATAGAATAAGTACTAGGCTTACAAAGAATAAGTCCTGCAGTTGATTTGTTCGACTAAAGGCGAGGTTCCAGCATGACCGCAGTCAGATGACTGAAACTAATAATAGAATAAAAGAAAAGAATAAAAGAATATACAAATTATAAAAATAATACAAAAAATACACAGTACAGTACTGCTTCTACTTCGCGGATTTTCACTTATCGCGGAGGGTTTTGGAACGTAACATCCGCGAAAGTCGAGGGATTACTGTTTATTGGTTTCTTATAAGGACAGTAATTTTGTGAGAAAGGGGCCAATCCATCACGTCTACCTTAGTACTTGCCTGGTACTATACTTTATTGACCATGGAAAGGATGCAAGGCAGATTTGATCCCGGTGATCAGTGAACTCGGAACGTAAAGCGAAAAATGACAGCAAGCATTTTGTCTGACACAGTTCTGCAAACTCGCCACGTGAGTAGTGGTAAGAATATTACCTGAAATATTGTTCTCTCGTTTTGGCACAAGGCCAGCAATTCTGGGGGAGGGAGTAAGTCGATTTAACCGAACCCAGAATTCAACTTGTATTTATTTTATTTATTTATTTATTTATTGCCCACAGGAGGCTAAACATAGAGGAGACAAACAAGGACAGACAAAGGGTTTCACTCGATTACATCAACCACCAATCGTAACTGGTACTTATTTAATCGACCCCGAAAGTATGAAGTCAAAGTCGACCTCAGAACGTAAAGCCAGACGAAATACCGGTGGGTGTTTCGCCCGGCGTGCTAACGATTCTGCCAGCTCACCGCCATTATATTTATTTTATTGTATTTTTTTATTGACCCCAGAGGAATGAAAGGCAAAGTCGACCTCGGCGCAATTCGAACTCAGAACGTAAAGACAGACGAAATGCCTCTAAGCATTTCTGCGGGCTCGCCATCTTGATTACCTGAAATATTCTTTTCTATTCTAGGCACAAAACCAAAATGTTTTGGGGAGGGAGCAAGTCGATTAGATCGACCCCTGTACACAACTAGTACTTATTTTATCGATCCCGAAAGTATGAAAGGCAATGTCGACCTCGGCGGAATTTGAACTCAGAACGTAGCGGCAGACGAAATACCGCTAAACATTTTGCCCAGCGTGCTAACGATTCTGCCAGCTCGCCATTTTTATTACCTGAAATATTACAACACAATTCTGGTGAGTGATCAGCTCCAGAAAGTTGTTATGATGCTGT
>NC_043004.1:3108054-3138054 GCF_006345805.1 Octopus sinensis
GGAAACATAGGAGAAGGAGAGATCCAGAGAAGGGAAGACAGAGGAAAAAAAATCGCCAATGGTACACACGCGGTCACATTTTGAATGGATATATATTATTATATATACATGTATGCATGTGTACCGTATATATATACTATACATGTGTGTGTGTGTATAATATATATTTGTGCGTATATACATACACACACACACACATATATATATATATATATATAATATTTATGTATTGTATATATAGAATAAATATATAAAATATTTATAGATGTATATATATGGTGTGTGGTAAGTAGCTTGCTTACCAATCACATGGTCCCGGGTTCGCTCCCACTGAGTAGCACCTTCGGCTACTATAGCCTCGGACTGACCAAAGGCTTGTGAGTGGGTTTGATAGACAGAAACTGAAAGAAGCCTGTCTTGTGTGTGTGTGTGTGTGTGTGTTGTGTGTGTGTGTGTGTATGTATGTGTGAGTGCTTGTGTGTGTGTGTCTGTGTTTGTCCCACAATCGCTTGACAACCGATGTTGGTGTGTTTACGTTTCCGTAACTTAGCGGTTCGGCAATAAGGGTTCGGTAACAAAGAATAAATTCTGGGGTCGATTTGTTTGACTAAAGACGGTGCTCCACGATGCCCGCGGTCAAATGACTGAAACAAATAAAAAGAGTAAAACAGTTAAATGCCTATATATATATATATATATATATACACATATGTATACATGCACACACAGATATATATATATATACATATATATATATATATATATATATTATATATATATATATATTATATATATATATAGATATATATATATATAGAGATACTAAGCAATAAGGGTTTAGCAACGAGTTGCCTTACCACATACCGAATTTAGAAATAGCAGTCAAAGGTTATAGCTATTTCTTCTACAAAAAAGCGAGATCTCAGTAAAAACAGCATTTGGAAGGCAGACACAAACAGGTAAGAGAGAATGAATTGACTGCAATCTATCATACATTTTTTAGTTATCCACGGACGTACGTTTCGAAATCAAGTTTTAAGGAAAGCATAAGAATAGATATTAATATTATTAAATAATAAATAATTCTATCTTACCGAAACTTCTTTTCTCTTCAGCGTAGAATACTATAATCATAAAAAATTATATATTTAATTTTGAGATACCAGAAGGCACCAACTCCACTCAGTATCAGAGCGAGCTAGAATCGCAACTGGTATCACCGAATTCAATTTGTGAATGAACGATTGTGTCAACAGCCCCTTCCCACCCGCGTGTAGCCAAAACAAGATGCTGTGGTCATCTACTGAGATAAAATATGGTATCCGTAATAATAAGGGTGAAATTAATTAATTTGGAAAAATTATCAATTACACAAGTAGTCTTCGGCATGTAAAAGCCTCATTCGAGGAAAATTTAAGTAATACTAAGCAATAAGGGTTTAGCAACGAGTTGCCTTACCACATACCGAATTTAGAAATAGCAGTCAAAGGGTTATAGCTATTTCTTCTACAAAAAAGCGAGATCTCAGTAAAAACAGCATTTGGAAGGCAGACACAAAACAGGTTAAGAGAGATGAATTGACTGCAACTATCATACATTTTTTTAGTTATCACGGACGTACGTTCGAAATCAAGTTTTAAGGAAAGCATAAGAATAGATATTAAATTTAAATAATAAATAATTCTATCTTACCGAAACTTCTTTTCTCTTCAGCGTAGAATACTATAATCTAAATAATTATATATTTAATTTTGAGATACAAGAAGGGCACCAACTCCACTCAGTATCAGAGCGAGCTAGAATCCGCAACTGGTATCACCGAATTCAATTTGTGAATGAAACGATTGTGTCAACAGCCCCTTCCCACCGCGTGTAGCCAAAACAAGATGCTGTGGTCATCTACTGAGATAAAATATGGTTATCCGTAATAATGAAGGGTGAAATTAATTAATTTGGAAAAATTATCAATTACACCAAGTAGTCTTCGGCATGTAAAAGCTCATTCGAGGAAAATTTAAGTAATACTAAGCAATAAGGGTTAGCAACGAGTTGCCTTACCACATACCGAATTTAGAAATAGCAGTCAAAGGGTTATAGCTATTCTTTACAAAAAAGCGAGATCTCAGTAAAAACAGCATTTGGAAGGCAGACACAAACAGGTAAGAGAGAATGAATTGACTGCAATCTATCATACATTTTTTAGTTATCCACGGACGTACGTTTCGAAATCAAGTTTTAAGGAAAGCATAAGAATTAGATATTAAATATAAATAATAAATAATTCTATCTTACCGAAACTTCTTTTCTCTTCAGCGTAGAATACTATATAATAAATAATATATATTTAATTTTGAGATACCAGAAGGCACCAACTCCACTCAGTATCAGAGCGAGCTAGAATCCGCAACTGGTATCACCGAATTCAATTTGTGAATGAAACGATTGTTGTCAACAGCCCCTTCCACCCGCGTGTAGCCAAAACAAGATGCTGTGGTCATCTACTGAGATAAAATAGGTTATCCGTAATAATGAAGGTGAATTAATAATTTGGAAAATTATCAATTACACCAAGTAGTCTTCGGCATGTAAAAGCCTCATTCGAGGAAAATTTAAGTAATACTAAGCAATAAGGGTTTAGCAACGAGTTGCCTTACCACATACCGAATTAGAAATAGCAGTCAAAGGGTTATAGCTATTTCTTCTACAAAAAAGCGAGATCTCAGTAAAAACAGCATTTGGAAGGCAGACACAAACAGGTAAGAGAGAATGAATTGACTGCAATCTATCATACATTTTTTTAGTTATCCACGGACGTACGTTTCGAAATCAAGTTTTAGGAAAGCATAAGAATTAGATATTAAATATTAAATAATAAATAATTCTATCTTACCGAAACTTCTTTCTCTTCAGCGTAGAATACTATAATCATAAATAATTATATATTTAATTTTGAGATACCAGAAGGCACAACTCCACTCAGTATCAGAGCGAGCGAATCCGCAACTGGTATCACGAATTCAATTTGTGAATGAAACGATTGTGTCAACAGCCCCTTCCCACCCGCGTGTAGCCAAAAAAGAGCTGTGGTAATCTAGATAGATAGATAGATAGATAGATAGAGAGAGAGAGAGAGAGAGAGAGAGAGATTATATAAAATATATATACATATACTTATATGTATATAGTATAAATATGTGTGTGTGTGTAAAGAGAGAAAGAGATAGAAAGAGGAAACGCGAGTAGAATAGTGAACGGATGTTGTTCATGCGTCCATGCTAGCGATAGTCTCCTTGTTTATTGATCAGGAGCTTTTTAGGATACAATCTACTGTTTGTCTTTTGTGTTGTTGATGAGAATCCGTTGTATCCGTGGTTGCTTTTGATGACGGTGGGGACTTTCGGTGGTGGTGCACTTTGTCTGTAGGTCAGTCCTTATAAAACAGACCTTTGATCAAAGGCGTTGCAGTAGTGATGATCCGGTCCTCCTTCTTTGTCCACAAGATAATTTACTCGACTTCATTATCCAATATGTCGGAATCAAACAAGAGACAGCTTAGAAGACCTCTCATTAGCTCTTTTCTCTTTCTCTTTTTTTGTATATATATATCTATATGTGTATGTATGTGTGTGTGGGGGTGTGTATGTATGTATTTGTGTGTATATGTATGAGTGTGTGTGGCTATATTGTCCCTTATGTTGAACAGAGCACTAAGGCACCCTATATAAATACTTCCTGAAGGTTTACCAGCTTTTCAAGGTTGACTAATTCCCTGACTTCAAATGTAAAATTATCTTTTATGGGGAAGTTCTGTTGATTTGGGAATGAGGAACTTCTTGACTTGTGATCGATGAATGACAAACGATAAGACCCAGTAACCTTTACGAAGAATATCTTATTTGACCCACCTATAATAAGAGTGCATGCGTTGTATAGTTGCAGGTTTTTGTGTCGTCTGCAATCGAAGTTATTATATAGCTTCGAATTCACGGAGAATTTCTAGGATGAGTAAAATCTATTCAGATTTAATATAGATTAGAATGTGTTAAATAAATGATGGAAGAGTTTGAGGCAGTGATCTTAATAAGAAAGAAATTATTTCGATATATCACAAGAAATACACTATAAAAAAAGTTAAAATATTTGAACGATTATCAACATGCAAAAGAAACTGTCTTATATGCTCACGTCTGATTCTGAATTCAGTGTTGGTGTGTTTACGTACCCGTAACCTAGTCGTTTGGCAAAAAGAGACCGATAGAATAAATACCAGGTTTTAAATAAGTATTGGACCAGTGCTCCACTGGTCGTTATTTTATCGATCCCAAGAGAATAAAAGGCAAAGTCGACCTCGGCGGAATTAGAATGCAGAACGTAAAGACGGATGAAACGCCGTGAAGCATCTGATCCGGCATGCTGACGTTTCTACCAGTTCGCCACCTTCGAACTATGATAAGCAAACGATTTAACATTAAACTAAAGAATTACTACTTTTTGGAAGAGAGTGTTTTTGTTATATATTTGCAATAGATGGTGACAGTGACTTCGGAGTTTCCGTGGAAGAGTTAGGGACGTAGGCAGCATGTTGTTGGTCAGATGCTGGAGTGTGCCTGTGGTGGATTTTATGCTAATCTATCGAGGGCTTATTTCAAGACGCAGGCTATGAGGTCTATGTATATGGTTGTAGAACTGTCCCAAATAGAGGAACAGTGGCTCTCCGTCGGTTATGACGACGAGGGTTCCAGTTGATCCAATCAACGGAGCAGCCTGCTCGTAAAATTAACGTGCATGTGGCGGAGCACTCCACAGACACACATGTACCCTTAACGTAGTTCTCGGGGAGATTCAGCGTGACACAGAGTGTGACAAGGCTGGCCCTTTGAAATACAGGTACAACAGAAACAGGAAGAAAGAGTAAGAGAAAGTTGTGGTGAAAGAGAACAGCACGGTTCACCACTACCCCTGCCGGAGCCTCGTGGAGCTTCAGGTGCTTTCGCTCAATAAACACTCACAACGCCCGGCCTGGGAATCGAAACTACACTCCTACGACCGCGACGCCGCCGCCCTAACCACTAGGGCATTGCGCCTCCACATAGGAGCAGTATACCACTGGGGAGCGACTGCATTTTGAGACATACTTCACTTAAGCTTTTTAATGTGTCATCTATTATTGGGGTATGAAAAGGTTACTGGTCCTGAACGGAGGGGCGAGTCATTGGGATTCAGTCCTAGTTATGTTGAGGATGTGATCTCGTCAGTAAAAGACCGCCAGAATACAGATTCTTAATCATACACATCTACTCGTACACATACACAGACACACGTACACATACAGACACACATAAAGATATGCGTACATGAGAGGAACTGAAGAGGAGAAAAAAACTGAAACGGTAGACGTATTAGCTGGAGGTGAATCGAGACAGATTAAGAGATCATCTTGAGATGGGGCGACGTGCAGAATGGTTCCTGTAACAAAGTCGAACACACAGACACAAACGCTGAGTGTTGTCAATAATAACAAGTGCTGTTAAAATAATCGGACAGCAGCGCATGCGCAGCCAGATACAGATACACGCACACACACACACACACACACACACACACACACACACACAGAGCATATATACATACATGTACACGTACACACACAAACACTCATACTGATATACATATATAAAATGTACAAACGTATTATGTTTGTGTGTGTATGTGTATGTGCGCGTACGCGCGTTTGCGTGTGTGTATTTACATATATATATAGTATATATATATATATATATATATATATAGATAGATAGATAGAGAGAGAGAGAGAGAGAGTGGGAGAGCGTGAGAGAGAGAGATAGGTATATATATTATATATATATATATATAATATATATATATAGATAGATAGATAGATAGATAGATACATAGATAGATAGATAGATAGATAGATAGATAGATAGATAGATAGATAAATAAATGCATACATGCATGCGCGCGCGCGCGCGCGTGTGTGTGTGTCTATAGTTACGAAGCTAATATTGTAACCCCGTGTTTTCGGTTTAATCCCACTGGGTGACACCTTCGGCAAGTCTCTTCTGCTATAGCCTCCGGCTGACCAATACATTATGAGTGAACTCAGCCGAACGTTACTGCCGTACGCGCGCATATACACACGCACATATATATATATACATACATGCAAATATAAAAACGTATGCCTGTCTGTCTGTATGTATGTGTATATATATATATATAATATATATATATATATATATATATATATATATTATATATATATATATATATATATATATATATATATATATATATATATATATATACACATATATATACATGCATATATATATTTCCTTCTTTCCTTGTTCCACGTCCTCGCGTTGTTGTGTTTTTTGCTTTGTGTTTTCATGTTTAGATTAACTATATATACATACACACACACATACACACACACACACATATACATATATATATATATATATATATATATATATTCATATTTATATTTATATTTATATTTGCGTAAATAGAAGCATACAAGCACGCATATACGCTCGACTAATCGTTTTGCCGCACATGTACGGATCTACGGGACATCAGACTCAGTAATGACACACCGATTTCGCGCCATTTCTGCTCTACTGGTCATTGCATGCAACTATTATCAATGCTCCTACTAGACTTGCACAAGGTATTCCACAGTCCCATCTTCGTTAGAGGAAGTATTTTAATTTTTCCTTCCGTACTCGACCCCTAACGGCCTAAATTCACCACCACTTTTCATTTACTCCCCCTTCACAAACACATAAAATGCAGCCACCTCTTACATTTTTACAGTCCATTTCGCCAACCCCGACCGACACACCTACGATACACCACTGAACCCATCGCCCTACACACCAACACGTTCGAACAGTATACAAAGAAACCTACACAGACTCACCTATTTCCTTCTTCACACACTCCAGCTGCCACACTTCCATTTTGCTCCCGTAGGATATTGACACTTATAGCAACCAGTATAGAATACACCTACACTTCCCATCACTTCCTACAATCTTGTCACGTCTATTTCATCACCATGCCCTTCCCGTATGACTCACAAAATAGCCTCACAGAAACGCACACACGTATAAACAGAAAACAAGCGCATACGCACATATATACACCCACAAATACACAGTATACATACACACAAAACGTCATACACACACACGTGACGATATGGCGGAAGCAGATTTACCGTAAGCCTAATCCTTAAGCTGAACCAGGGTATCATAGTGTGATATAGCTGGATATTCGAAGTATTCGATCGATCTATCCGATCGGGATTCACTCAGTTTCTATCTTCCCGATTTCAGTCATAAGCCTTCGGTGAATCAGAGCCGAGCATAAAGACATTTATCAAAGGTGAGAGGAAATTGGTTCGAATCGAGAAGCTTGTGTAAAGGAAGCGGGTTTCTTAATTATTCAACTTTTCTGCGTCCACGTTCGTGCGTGCGCGTGCACACACACGTGTGTGTGTGTGTGTGTGTGCGTGTGTGTGTGTGTGTGTATGAGTGTAGTCGTATTCCCTTTTCCTACGGTTTTCCAAAATGCCCGGAGAATGAATTGCCATACTATGGAAGAATTTGTACCTCATAGAGAACAGTCGTCGCCAGTTCATTTATGATTTATTTATTATATACTATCACATAAGGGGGATCAGCCATCTGAATGTGGCTAGGGTCAGGGCGGGGTGGTGGGGGTGTTACTGATGCATTTAGCCCCAGGCGAACATCAACGTCACCAGAAGAGCTGACACCATCTCGGTGTCCTTGCCAGCCTGCAAAGGGAGATCAGCCTCCCCGAAGATACGGATATTACATACGGACCGGTTTCGAGGTTATTGCCTCTTGTCAACGTATGGTAAGCACCGCTCTTCTTTGAGGGACTCCCTCTACAGGCTGGATATATAGATTTTCACAGTAACCACAGTCACTGGCGTAGAAAATCCGTTCGAAAACAATAATAAATCTCTGAGCGAGATATAAACAGTAACTGCTCTATAACATAAGGGGGATCAGCCATCTGAATGTGGCTGTAGTATCCGTATCTTCGGGGAGGCTGATCTCCCTTTGCAGGCTGGCAAGGACACCGAGATGGTATCAGCTCTTCTGGTGACGTTGATGTTCGCCTGGGGCTAAATGCATCAGTAACACCCCCACCACCCCGCCCTGACCCTAGCCACATTCAGATGGCTGATCCCCCTTATGTTATAGAGCAGTTACTGTTTATATCTCGCTCAGAGATTTATTATTGTTTATTATATACTGTTATTCCAGAAATACAATACTCGAAAAAAAACAAGGCGGTGCGACATCCATATCTCTTATTATGGATGTGGTGAATCAGGGCTGGCCTAGGGTTAAAAAACAGCATAACGTCTTCTACCACCACCATCATCAACACCACCGGCACCAATATAATCATATGGCCACCACTTCCAACAGTAAATGGTTACCAACACAGCAAACCTCATCCATATCGCCACACTCACATAACGAAAACTACCACCACTACAACTGTCACGTCTACCACTACAACCATCACAGCTACCACCGTCACCAACGAAACCAAATTCACACAACAATCTTTTAAAACCTACACTACTACCACCACAACCATCATCACCACCAAGGCCACCACCATCACCAGAAATTCGATGGTGATAAAATGTCGGTGTCATAATGAATTTCCCATATTAGGCACACATCAGATGTTGAACTGATAACGGCAGATATCACAGTTTGATATTGGCGAAACAGGCTGAGAAATGAGATATAAGCATAGACAGATATACGTGTAGATAAGAGAGTTGCCGGGTATATAGACACTACCCAGCCATTTCAATTGCTAGAAATAGTAAGCAAATACTCGAACACTTGTAAAAAACATTAAACTATATAGCTTTAGGAACATTATGTCTTACAAAATATACGAGATCGTCACGGTTGGCTTATCATAATTCACAGACCTGCGGCTTCATCAGTAATGACCTTGGGCTAAACGACAAGAAATATAAATACAGCAATTATCCCACTTGCTCTCTCTCTCTCTCTCTCTCTCTCTCTCTCTCTCTATCTATCTATCTATCTATCTCCCTCCCTCCCTCTATTTTTTCTCTCTCTTCCGTCTGTCTATCTCTCCCTCCCTCTCTCTTCACATCCGCCTCTTCCTCCTCTCAGAATATATATATACGTATATTGGGGTCGATAAATTAAGTACCAGCTACGTACTGAGATCGATCTTATCGACTGGCCCTCTCCGCCAAAATTTCAGGCTTTGTGCCTAGGCTAGAAAAGAATAAAACTGTCTTCTTCAAGTCTTCAAGCAACATACCCATATATGGTCTTCTTGTTAGGATCATGAATGTTTCACCTGCTGGTCTTCTTCGAGGTATGATAGTCCGGTTGTTTTTGTGCTCGTATCGTGGTCAACGGGAAGAGAGTGCTTCCTGAATAGCTCAATGCGGACACTTCGAATATTATCGTCTTCTCGTCTCAACTCTATTTTGATGTATTTATTTTTGCTGTTCTTACGCAAGTGCTGTCTGAGAGACACTATACGACATTCGAAGGCTGATCACGTCATAAATTTCCATGGGCTGAAAATAAATCCCTTTGACGAGTTTCTCATCTTTTGAGGCCTGCAGAGAAAGAGTACGTCTATCTTGTCACGGAAACTAATATTAGGCACAGCTATTTCTATTCTGCCAGCTCGGGGTGGTTGGGGATTGGGCTGCATTCGAATGACTAATTTACATAAGAGTTCATGCGATGATAAAATTGGAATAATTAATTTATTAATTGTGCACTTTCGTTTTAACAACCTGAAATTTCAGTTGTACTTTTTTAATAAACTCACAATTTATTTTCGCCGTGAAAAACAAATTGCTTTCTCAAAGAATTCCTCATATTTGGAGGCAGAAAAAAAAGCTTCAATTCGCGAACACCTAGTCACTGTTAGACCCTCATCAAATTCAGGATAAACAGCATGTTTGCATGCAATATAAATATAGACGGAAACTGAAAGAAGCCCGTCGTATATATGTATATATATATATATATATATATACATATATGTGTGTGTGTGTGTGTGTGTGTGTGTGTGTGTGTGTGTGTGTGTCTGTGCTGGTTGTGTTCACGTCCCCATAACTTAGCGGTTCGGCAAAAGAGACCGATAGAATAAGTACTGGGCTTACAAAGAATAAGTCCTGGGGTCGATTTGCTCGACTAAAGGCGGTGCTCCAGCATGGCCACAGTCAAATGACTGAAACACTTAAAGAGTAAAAAGAGTAAAAGAGTATATATCAGGCGCGCATGCGTGACTGATTAGTAAGGGGCTTACTTCACAACCACACAATCCTGGGTTCAGTCCCACTGCGTAGCACCTTGGTCAAGTGGCTTTAACTACAGCCTCTGGTTGACCAAAGCCTTTATTAGTGGATTTGGTAAAGGGAAACTGAACGAAGCTTGTCGTATATACATATATATATATATGTGTGTGTGTGTGTGTGTGTGTGTGTGTGTGTGTGTGTGTGTGTGTATAGAGAAAATAATTGAGATTCAGTTGAATTAGGTACTTAAGTTGAAACACCAGAATTAGTGGAGTATTATCCGTACAACTGAGGGTGTGATGAATAGACTGTCGTCTAAAATACACAAAAAGTGAAAATAACACTGACATCTCATTTTTAACAGATATATTTACCAAAATTACATTCAAATATTTTGAAATACTAAAGAGTAAATTTATTCAATAAAATTGCCATTAGCTTCAACCACGGTCTGCAGACGACTTCGGAATCTCCTGCAACACTTCTGGACGTTCTCCTTGTTTAAGTTGGTGAATGCTGCCATAATTCTTGCCTTTAGCTCATCTTTGATGTTACAAGGAGTTTTGTTGGTCTCTGACTCAACTGCGCCCCACACATAGTAATCAAGGGAGTTGCAGTCTGGGGAGTTAGATGGCCAGATATTAGGGGTGATGTGGTCACAGAAATTGTCTCCTTGTGTGGCATGGTGCAGATCCTGTTGCCAGATAAAGGGCCTTTCAGTAGCCACCGTTCACCCAGGCAGCACTACCTCCTCCAGGCACTTGATGTAGGCCTCCGCCTTGAGTGTGAAGCTATGCGGAAGATGAATTTAGGCATAACCTCGCCATCCCTTGTGATCATTCTATGCACCATGATGTTGACTGGACGTTCGACTTTTATCATTCTCGGTACATGTCCTCAGGTTAACACTCAAATACTCTGAAATGGTTCGTATTGGAGCTTCCAGCGCGAATGCCAAGCAGTACAGCATGGCGTTTCCAAATTTGTGGCAAAGTGAATTGCGTCATGCGGCTGTTTTTCTCATAGATGGTGCGCAACTACCCCTAATATACGGTGTAGACGACAAAATCAAAAACAAACAGTTTAAACGACCAGCCAGATTAAGTAAACATTTTAACTTTAATACATAAGAGCTTACATAAAAAGTTACATAGAACCCACAAAATTTGTAATAAACATAAAGTAAAGGTTAGCTATTGTTGCACTGAAAATCTGGCTGCATTAACAGAATAAATTGTACAAATATAAAGCAAAAACAGTTACAAGAAAGCATTTCAACACTCCTGAATCTACTTTTTCTTTAAATTTTACGTCTGTTTCTTTTTCCTTGCAGCGAAGCTAATTCAGTGTCAGCTTGTCTCACCTAGTGTTGTTATTTTCCGCCGGCATGTTATGACTTTCAGCCACTTTTGGTCTTCCCGCTTCAGCCATATATAGAAGCTGACTTTTTCGACCGCCTCCTGTACTCTCCTTATTCTCAGCTCCGAGCTAGAAAAAACAAATCTTCTTTTGAATAGCGTTGTCATTTTTCTTTCAATGAAGCCCCTAGCCCCCACTGCAAGGTGGTAATACTCGACATTCCATCCCTGTTCTCTGCACTCTCCGATGAGTTTTTCGTACCACTTCTCCTTTCGTTTCTCTGCATTGCCGATGTTCTCTTCCCATGGCACTATCAGTTCTAGCAAAATTCCTCTTCCCCGTTCTCTGTCCTATAGGACTAAATCTGGTCTTTTTGTCTTATTAATGGAAATATTACTAGTCTTTCCAAATCCGTGGCCAGCTCCCAGTATTCCTTCCATCTTTCGTCTATCTTGGTGAAATAAACCATGAACAATATGTCTGACAACCAACTCATTTGAAAACAGTTATACGTAGCACATAATCTTTCTTTGGTATCCAGGATAATAGAAAGTCTACTTTATTGTCTAAATGTATGTGGAGCCTAAATGTTAAAAAAGAAAAGGAAACGCTTAAACAAGACTACCAGTCATTAAAATTGCTGCACCGTACACTAACAAACTCAACCGATCTCAAATCTACCCAGCCGATAAAATTAAAAACCTGAAAGATTATCTCATACCGTTCAATAAATTGTTTGATCTGTTCTCAAAGTGTCGCCACCAAGGCGAGTATCTTTTCAGACACTCTTTTACAGACAGGATAAATCCTTGGATTTATATACATCGATCATCAAAATATATTTATATACATCGATCACAAAAAACATATCGACAGTTCACAGAACCATCTCATAAATTCTGTTGCAGTAGTGTTCTAATGCGATCAGTTTTACTTTTATTAATTCCATTCTCTATTTTTTCTCTTTCGTTTATTGTCGCATATATGTATGTATGTATGCATGCATGTATGCATGTATGTATGTATGTATGTATGTATGTATGTATGTAAGTCAGTATGTATGAATGTAAGTAGGTATGTCAGTATGTATGTATGTATGTATGTATGCATGTATGCATGCATGTATGTATGTATGTATGTATGTATGTATGTATGTAGGTACGTCAGTATGTATGTATGTATGTATATCAGTACGTATGAATGTAAGTAGGTATGTCAGTATGTATGTATGTATGTATGCATGTATGCATGCATGTATGTATGTATGTATGTATGTATGTAGGTACGTCAGTATGTATGTATGTATGTATGTATGTATGTATGTATGTATGTCAGTATGTATGTATGTATGTATACATGTGTGTGTACGTACGTGTGTATGTATGTATATGAGTGTGTGTATGTAAGTATGTTTACATGTGTGTGTACGTATGTATATATGTGTACATGTGTGTGTGTGTGTGTGTGTTTATAGGTTTATACGCTTATTGCGTATGCTTTATGAAAAATGTTGTATTTGTATATGCTTCACCAAAATGCACCATTCTTTATTATATCGTTGCATTATACGTAACTCGAACTACGAAATTTATGCACAGTTTACATGTTATTACAAGCGAGCATACGCGCACATACACATACTCACACACAAGCACATATATATTCAGTGAAGGAAACAAAGTGAGACGGAGTGGAACGAAGAGAACATGGAGAGAGGGGCATAAATTAAGAGAATCGCGAGGAAGTCGGGGTGCAAAATACCTTGTAGAATTTCGTCCGGCTCTTTGCATTCTGAGTTAAAATGGCGTCCGATGTACATTCTGCTTCTCATCCTTCTTGGTGGGGGCGATAAAAAAAAATATATATATATATATAGATATATCTGTGTGTGTGCGCGTGTGTGTGTATGTGCGTGCGCGTGTGTGTGCGTGCGCGTGTGTGTGCGTGCGTGTATGTGGGTGGGTTGGTGTAGATTGATACCACCATTATACTAATTGTAAGTAATTACGTATTATTGAAACAATTAATGAAGATTAATAATAAATTTGTTGATAAACGAAAATAAAATACAAGAATCCAACTGCAAAATGCTTTTTACAGAGTAATTCCATCATATCTAGAACTAAAATTGTAAAATATTTTAATTTTAATTTCAAATTAGCAAAACAGGTTTCATAATAATTCTATATATACACACATATGTGCATATATACTTGCATATAAACACCGAACATATATGTGTCTGTGCATGAGTGTATGTGTTGGTGTTGTGTATACACACACACACACATACACAGAGGTACATGTGTGTGTAAATGAGTGTATGTGAGTGCGTTTGTGTTTGTGTGTGTGTGAAGAAGAGCTCATATATGGTTGTAATTTTACTACAGCTGTTTCAATAACATTTCAATAACATTTTACTGATGTATTAATACATGGCATCATATTTTAAATGCTCCAGCTGGGAGGAAATTTTTTAAACGGTTTAAACACGCAAGGTAAAACATTCATGACAACCTATCCTACAGACAAGACGAAGAAGTGATATTATAAAAAAGAACATTCGAATTCATTGAGAAATCAGAAATATAACGAGCATGCGAGGCACAAAGAGGTCAAAACAACTTAATTATTTCTTAATTAGTTTGCAACCATAACTTGCTGTGAACGAGTGCTAGGAAACATTTCTTTGAGGTTGATTCAGTGGGATAAAGGAACCAAAACTTTTGGCAGCAGAAAGACATAAAACTGTCATCACATTTTCTCTCTAGTACACACACACGCAACGTACATGTATACACACTCACATGCACACACACGTTTACATACGCTATTCTACGTAAAGAATGGACGAGGCGGGATAAAAATGGAGAGAGAAATGAACAAGCATGTCTCAATTACACGGCCACGGAATGCTAAAATGACTGGAAGAGGTCACTAGAAGCGTGAATGCCGAAGGAGACAACTGTGAGAATTGAGTTGAGGCAGCAAATCTACATTGAAAGTGTGAACAGAAAAACCACACCTTGTCTTGGGATTCACGGTCAAGCGGCTGGGTGGAACTGCGCGAAAAATTACACAGATGTGAAGAATGATCCGATGGTGATGCTGGGTTTTGTATTGTTTTCATAGCCACCATGGTTACTGAAATACTCTACTATAATAATACTCTTGTGTTTAGGAATGAATAAGGAAGGAAGGGGTGATGTCATACTTGGTAGTGGGATGATAAAAATTGTACGCTGAAAAATATAAATCAAACAGCGTTTCAACTCTGTGAATATGTGTATGTGCATGTAAATGGGGGGGGGGCATGTGAATGTGTGTGCGCGCGTGCAATGGAATTAGGATGGTTCTTCTTTGTTCGCTTAGTATTTGGGTTTATTGTTTGATTTAGTTGAATCATGGTTGGTTTATTTTTGTTGGTCAGTTATTTTTAGCATTTGACAGAAAAAAGTCATTTTTAAATTGTATTTTAACGTAAGCATTCCCAAACAAGTCGAATGCTTACACAGAGCAGGTTTTACAGCCACATCATCCAAGCCGACCGGGTGACATCGGGCTTAGCTGCTAGTTCCATATAAACATCGTTTGGCTTGCATCCCGTTTGCACACACATTATAGCACATTTCTCGTCTATGCACGTTTGTTTCCCAAATATATCTTATAATTTCTTTCTTGTATTTCTCTACGATTTAATCCTGCCATATTCTCCCAGTAATACGGATTTGATATCATTTTGAATTCTGGATTTCTTACCCTTAAACTTTTGTAAATTTGTAACATTCATATTTATGGATTTTGTATTTCTGCATCCTATATTTTTTTGTCCTCATAATAAACACATCACAACATTTGTATTTATATTCTAATATTTCTCTGTTTTTCGTATTTACAATTTCGTAATTTTTCGTTACAGCATTTCTGTACTGCAGGATGTTTGCATTTAGAAATTTTTCTAATTGCTATGCATTTCCATAATGATAATTTTAGCACATTTCCATATTCATAATGTTGGTATCTGATATTCGTCCACCGTTGCACGACTTCAAGAATGCTCTTGTACCCAATATGTTTTATGTCCATGTATGTGTGTGCATGCGTGTTTGCTTCTCTTGCGAAGAACTGTATGTGAGGAAAAACTTTCAAAACTGATGCAGTAAGCCGATTGGCGTGGAACGAATAAAGTTACAGGCATCGATTGCTTTCTCTTCATATATAAATAAATATATATATATATATTCTTTTACTCTTTTACTCTTTTACCTGTTTCAGTCATTTGACTGTGGCCATGCTGGAGCACCGCCTTTATTTGAGCAAATCTATCCAAGGACTTATTCTTTGTAAGCCTAGTACTTATTCTATCGGTCTCTTTTGCCAAACCGCTAAGTTACGGGGACGTAAGCATACCAGCACCGGTTGTCAAGCGATGTTGGGGGACAAACACAAACACACAAACACACACACACATATATATATATACATATATACGACGGGTTTCTTTTAGTTTCCGTCTACCAAATCTACTCACAAGGCTTTGGTCGTCCCGAAGCTATAGTAGAAGACACTTGCCCAAGGTGCCACGCAGTGGGACTGAACCTGGAACCATGTGGTTGGTAAACAACTAATTACCATATATATATATATATATATATATATATATATATATATATATATATATTGCTTTGCAGTAAATGTTAACGAAAAAATACGCCATCCAGTGAGAGATAAATATTGTTTAATGTACAGAGTATATAATTATGAGTTACTAACAGTTTTATACATTAGATATATTTTCTAGGCAGGTTTTGCTAACGCGCATAAAGTCATCGAGCCATCGTGAGGTTGAAGATTGCCTGGAGACACTTGGAGTGTTAATAAAGCCGGTCCAGTAGTAGTAGTAGTAGTAGTAGTAGTAGTAGTAGTAGTAGTAGTAGTAGTAGTAGTAGTAGTAGTAGTAGTAGTAGTAGTAGTAGTAGTAGTAGTAGTAGTAGTAGTAGTAGTAGTAGTAGCAGCAGCAGCTATAAACTTCCTCCTATAGACAAAATGTCTGAAATTTTGGAGAAGGAGACTAGTCGAGTGCCCTGACCCCCAGTGCTCCACTGGTTCTTTACTTATCGACCCCGAAAGGATGAAAGTCAAAGTCGATCTTGGCGGAATTTGAGCTCAGAACCTGAAGACGGATAGAATGCTGCTTAGTATTTTGTCCAGCATGCCAACGATTCTGCCAAATGACCGCCATAACAACGACAATGATCAGAATTGAACCCGGAAAGTGAAAATGCCTTGATGGAACACTGCAGGCATTTTGCCGCACGTCGAAGCAAATTGATCGAATTCGATGACAATAATGGTGAAGACGATGTTAACGATGATGATGATGATGATGATAATGAGGAGGAGGAGGAGGATGGGGACGACGACGATGATGATGGTAGTGGTGGTGGTGGTGGTGGTGGTGATAATGATGATGGCGATGGTGATGACGACGAGCACGAGAACGACAACGACGACTACGATGATAAGGAAGAGGGAACAGGAGAAGTAAGAAGAGGATGATGATATAAACACCAGGAGAGTTAATGGCAATTTCTTGGTTGTGTACAAGGTGACATTAATAAGTAAGTAAGGAACCTGATAGCCAAGGTGTGGCTTTGTACAGCCGTGTCTCTGCATGGTAAACACGAAAACGAAGTTACCTACAAAACACGTCTCATTAAATTTCACAGGACGCTCATTAATTCTCATTAATTCTGCTATTTTTTCCAAATCTATGGAAGGCCATAAACACATTCCCATTATAATTTAAACCTGTGTTTTGTTGTTTATATTTTTCTGTAAGATTGTAAAAAGACATTTCTTACAAAACCCCAAGCCTGGCACTCATTCTATCGGTCTCTCGTGCCGAACTACTAAAGTTACGAGGACGTAAACAAACTAACACCGACTGTGAAGCGGTGGTGGCAGACAAACACGCACACACACACTCACGCTCAAGCACAAACATATGCACACGCACACTTGCACTCACACACGCACAATGTAACCATATATGAATCGTTGGAAATGTTTCTCCTCCGTCTTCGTTTTTTGTTTTGGACTTTCCTCTGATTCCTGTTTTTGACGAAGAGCTTTGCTCGAAACGTTGAACCACCTTTCTTTCCTTCCCTGAGCGTCTGCTAATACTTTACATGTACCACGTCCTCGCGTTTTTGTTTGTTTTTTCTTGTGTTTCTTCTTCGTTTGAGGGGGGATATTTACTCTAAATATATACATATGACGAGCTTGTTTCTGTCAGTCAAGTCCACTCACAAGGCTGTGGTCTGCCCGGGGCTTCAGTAAAAAACATCCATCCAAGGTGCCACGCTGTGGGATTGACTCTGGATGCATGTGTTACGCATTCCTCCACAATTCATGTTATTACAAACGTAACTGGCACGAAACGATGAACACTATTAGACAACATCTATAAACAAATTAAGAGGGATAACTAATTCTTTCTTATGAAATCATTTGTCTTCTACGTAATTTTTCTTCTTTTGTCGGAAGAGGAAAAATGGCGCTTGTGGTCCTTTCCAAGGTTTTTTATTCAAGGAGGAGTAAGATATCGTCATATTGGATTCTGTCCCAGTTGCATGAAAAACAGTGGAATTCAGTAAATGTTTCCAAGTCCCAGACGGCTGTGTATGAAAGCACACACACACACGAAAGCACATTCAGTCATACTCCAAGGTAGACAAGCTCTGCTATGTTCTTCATACTATTGTACCACTCAACGACTGTGCAATGACTTGCTTTACAATTCAATAATCAATATCCAAGTCTTCGTCGCTCCTGAAGAAGGAACCTCGCCTTGGACTCCTTCCACCACTGTCTTCCCTTAGCCAGTCGTGGCCCCAGTTAGCGAGCGAGATCATCTCACCATCTTGTCTTTGATCGACGACTTGATCTTGTCCATTGTCTGGGAATTCATTCCATCACCATGATTGTTCAGTTGGCTTTCAGTCATGCAATGCGTTCAACCTATCCATATCTGTTCACCTTCTTAGAATGCAAATTGTCTCTCTAACACGCTTCAAATCTTTTCGTCGACCTATTTTCATTTCCTACGCTTTGTTCGTCAAAGAAAATAGTTAAAATATCTTCTAAGTATATAATGGGAGCAAGTTTTACATCATCTGAAAAGTCATTAGTTTGAGCTATCATTCCTCTTACATTCTGGCGAGTATCGGATCGTTTGAGTTACATTAAACCCCAACAAAGGCTCATAAATTAAATGCATCTAGCTGGGCCAATATCGTGGCCTGTCGACCTTTGCTTGGCGGCCACGATCGTGGCCCGTCACGCTTTATGCGTTAACTAAATGTTTGAGTATGCAGTTGACATAAAAATGAAAAATTAAGAGCATTGTGTCAAATTCTGCACCTTTCTTTTTTTTATTATTATTCAGCATTCTAAGGCTGTTTGCCTGCAGAATTGTTAGCATACTGGACGAAATGCTTAGCGGTATCACCTTTCCCCAAATTTCAGGCTTTGTGCCTGTAGTAGAAATTGGTATTTATAAAGCGGCATGCTGGCAGAATCGTTGGCACGCTGGATGAAATGCTTAGCAGTATTTCCCCCGTAACTACGACCTGAGTTCAAATTCCGCCGAGGTCGACTTTGCCTTTCATCCTTTCGGGGTCGATAAATTAAGTACCAATGAAAGACTGGTGTCGATGTAATCGACACATCCCTTCCCTCAAAATGGTTGTCATTGTGACAAAATTTGAAATCATTGTTAATTGGCAGGCTACGAAACAAAATGGGTTACGTCGCACATACTCCGGAAAGATAATCCGGATTTCAAAAAAATAATAAAAACATTGATAAACAATAACAATATATAATCTAAATTCTACAACGCACTGGATAAAGAAGCCGACTTCATCATTCTGATGTCCTGCTGTTGTTTCTAGATGTATGAGTAGGGATCCTTGAATACCAACAACAGTTGTTTACCTATGTACACATTATTTCGTTGATTATCAATAATTAACACTGATTATCGATTAGATGGCAATCAAAAACCACGAACCAAAAGCCATTCGATCACACACGTTAAAGCGTCGGATAAAATGCTTTGCATTGTTTAGTTCGGCTGTTCACATTCTGAGTTCAAGTTCAACTGAGATCAACTTTGTCTTTCATTCTACCGAGATCAATAAAATAAAGTACCAGTCATGTACTCGTAGCACTCCGTCGGTTCCAGTTGATCCAATCAACGGAACAGCTTGCTCGTGAATTTAACGTGCATATGGCTGAGCACTCCACAGACACGTGTACCCTTAATGTAGTTCTCATGTAAATTCAGCGTGACACAGAATGTGACAAGGCTGGCCCTTTGAAATACAGGTACAACAGAAACAGGAGAAAGAGTGAGAGAAAGTTATGGTGAAGGAGTAAAGAAAGGTTCACCTCCAGCCCCTATCGGAGCCTCGTGAAGCTTTAGGTGTTTTCGCTCAATAAACACTCACAACGCCAGGTCTGGGAAGCAAAACCGCAATCCCACGACCGCGAGTCCCTTGCCCTAACCACTGGGCTATTGCGGCTCCACAGTCTTGTTCTAAGTTGATGGTATTGACTAACTCCTCCTCTCAAAATTGCTGCCTTCTAATCCTTGGACGATTTTAAGTTCTAATCCTTGGAGTATTTTAAACTCCATATTGCAAACTATTTACAAGCAAAATCCCGTTCTTCACCTACCGTAGTTCTCCCACGAGGACTTCAGATGTGAACTACTTTTAAGTATTGTAACTTTTTACATCTCCATCGAAACAGAAGAGTGCTGTGATGTTAGCTGAAGAATTATCAAAGGCAAGATGCAACGGACCGGCTTCAGTTGCAATAATTAAATCCATCTTTGCTAGTTTCATTGTCGCCAAACTTGGAAAGACATCGCGTGACGATTCTGTCACACGTTACTGAACTGGCCCATCCATCATATGTCAGCAGAATTCAGCTCCATAGAGATTCGAAATGGCAAGCTGTATAAAGTATCAGCTTTTCCAGTTTTTCTTTTGTGTTTTTTTGGTAAATGCTGATACAGTTACTGGGGCTGTGTGGTGCCGCGTGAAGACACGAAAACTTTCGTTTTCCCACATTGAGTGTACCAGAAAGCGATAAATAAAAATGTGTGTATGTGTATGTGAGAGAGAAAGAGAGAGAGACAGACAGACAGCCAACAGACAGACAGAGACACAGAGAGAAAGAGAAACGCAGAAAGAGAGAGACAGACAGACAGAGTGATTGATCGATACAGACAAGAGTCAGAGTTTCGCCCTGGCGAGAGAGATACGAAGTCGGCTCCAAAATACATTTTCTTCAAAAGAAGTGAAGATAGAATCGACTTTGGGTCTTATAATGTGAATTCCAAAATAAATAAACGAATAAATAAATAAGAGACGTGGTTAAAAACAAAAACAAACGCTTAGCCATACGGTAGATAAGGTTATCTAATATGTGATATCCTCTTACTTGATTCAGTCATTAGATTGCGGCCAAGCTGGAGCATCGCCTTCAAGATCTAGTTAGTAGAACGAATCGAGCCCACTACTTGCTTTTTAAACCTAGTAATTATTCTAACGGTCACTTTTGTTGAACTGCTAAGTTACGGGGACATAAATACACCAACACCGGTGTGAAGCGGTGGAGGACAAACACAGACGCAAACACACACACACACACACACACACACAAACAAACACATATATGTGCGTGTGTGTATGACGAGCTTCTTCCTGTTTCCGGCTACGAAATTCACTCACAAGGCTTTGGTCAAACCGAGGCTACAGCAGAAGAAACATACCTAAGGTGCCAAGCAATGGAACTGAACCCGCATCCATGTGGTTGAGAAGAAAATTGCCTACCAGACAGCCGCGAAATATTTCTACTAATCCGAACGATACCATAAAGGAATTCTTCTTCCGACGTGGCTCTATTCCGTTTTATTTGCGTTTCGGAGTAGGTTGATACAAATCCATAGCCCATAAGAATTGTCTTTCAAAGACAGTGATGTCAATATTAACTTAGTTGTTTTCTTTAAATATTTCTATCCCTTTTATTATTATTATTATTATTATTATTATTATTATTATTATTATTATTATTATTATTATTATTATTATTATTTCATGTTTGACTTTTGCTTTTGCATTTGTAAAAGTTGGCTCCACGTCTCACCCAGAGACCTCAAGTGACAACAAGTTGGAAGTTCATGTCGGTGTTATGCCTAGGGTGCCATATATTTGGTTTCGTAGTGTTCTTCTAGAGAATGTTTAAGAAATCATAAGAAAATTATGTTTGCTTTAAAATTTGAGATTACATGATGTTGAAATTCCAAAGAAGGAACCTTGGATCTAGATTAGAAAAGGTTCTTCCTCTATTGGTGAGAAATTTTAAAATAAACTGAATAATGACGTGTGTGTGTGTGTGTGTGTGTGTGTGTGTGTGTGCGTGCGTGCGTGCATATGTATGTTTGTAAGAATGTATGCTAGTTTTGGTACCGCAGCTATATGTGTACACATTTGTAGACACGCACACATACTATACGTGTGTGTATGCATATATGTATGTATTACTGGAACAGATTTTCGTTGATCCCTTCAATACATTCAAAAGGCGAGCTAAAATTTGATCGTCTGCGTTATTGCTACCACCAGCGCCATAAACGTGGCATTTTTTTCCTGGGAGATTTTTTTAAAGATTTTTTAAAATTTTGGGTCTTATCCCAGATCAATATTGATTCAAGTGGTTAGAAATCAGGCTTCAAAATTAACGCCGTCGATATTTTAAAACTGACCCTCATCGACCAATGTGTTTCTAAAAATAATTTCTGAAATAAATTTTATGACTACCGCAATATCATCGATTATCGAATGATTGTCGCCCCTGGAATAGAATCCACCAGGTGGCTCTGAATCTGGAATTAACAAAGCACACGAATACACACATCCATGTATGCATAAATATATATTTCTTTACTACCCACAAGGGGCTAAACATAGAGGGGACATATATATGCATACATGGATGTGTGTTTTTATGTATGTATTTATGTAAGTATGAATGTATATATATATATATATATATATATATATAGTAAATCCCTCCCAGAAAACGAAGAACAAACGCAAGAAAAAACAAAGCGAGGACGTGGTACATGGAAAGTATGAGCAGATATATATATATATATATATATATATATGTGTGTGTGTGTGTGTGTGTGTGTGTGTATGTATGTATGTATGTATGTATGTATGTATGTAGGTATGTATGTATGTATGTATGTATGTATGTATGTATGTATGTAGGTATGTATGTATGTATGTATGTATATATGTATGTATGTATGTATGTGTGTGTACATATATATATATATGGAGAAAGAGAGAGAGGGAAGGATCGATAGATAGATATAGACATATCGACATACAGGTATCCATACATGCATATATATATATATGTTTTTATACACCCACACAAATATATATATATATATATTTGTTCTGTTAGTTCGTGTTTAGGTTGCACTTCTAGCCATAGGAGAATATATTCTCATCAATTCGCTTGGTGTTAAAACACCTGAAAGTCTTAGACAAGCAACGAGATATCTCGCATCCAATCACGTTCAGGAACGACAGACATCGATATTTCGTCATTTTTGTTACTTGCCAATACCGTTTACCCGAAACGAGACCTGATGTAAGCTAAATCGGTGCCTATGACATATGCAAAATGGTGTAAGAATCATCTGCTCGTATGTCCCAATGTTTCATACCACTAGAAAAATTCAAATATGAATTAGATTGACTTTTATCATACTTTTAACTAAACATCGAATATCGTTACCATTCTGTTTACGAAGTTGTACGAAGTTATCATCCTGTTTATACGAAATTATCTATCAGTTTTTCTCTCTTACACGACTTGATAATTGCTATTAACAGCAAATGTTATTAGCAAATTATAAAATGTTAAATTAAAGAGGCAGTGAAAATATTTTAGATAATGTGTAGCATTAAAAAAAAAAAAGAAACAAATTTGCGAATTTCTATCACTCAAGGTCAACATTTTGTAAAGGAATGTTTCGAATTGATTAAATAATCTCTGCATTGTCTGACCGTTTCTTATTTTATTGTTCAGGAGAGAAGACAGACACTAAAATGGTGAGAAAGGTTTAGCTCAGGCACATAATTTTTCAAAATATGTCCGGTTTATAATATAGATGCAACACTCTAAGGATTACATGAGGATATAGTCTCTCAAATGGATCTAAATAATGGATACAAAGGGAATTTCATTCCAGAACATAAATCTTCGTTACAGAATACCACAAGGCATTGAATTATCGACAGTTTTTCTACCAATTTTCATCATGATTGTCACGAAAATCTCTAACCTGTGTTCTGGAAAAAAAAACAATGACTAGTAAACAGCACAAATATGTTTGGTATGTGTGTGTGTGTGTGTGTGTGTGTGTGTGTGTGTGTCTGAGGGCGCATGGCTCAGTGGTTGTAGTGTTGTATTCAAGATCGCTAGATGGTGGTTTCATTTCCTAGATCGGTCGGTGCGTTGTACTTCTGAGCTAAACACTTCATCTCACGTTGCTCGATGATCATTTAGACATCTGGCGCGTGGTACCGAGCAGGGGAATTCACCATCTCTCTCTCTCTTTCGCCGTCTCCCCCTCTCTCTTTCTCTCTCTCTATCTATATATATACACGCATATATATATATATATATATATATATATATATATATATATATATAATATAAATAATATATATATATATAATATAAACAATATATATATATATGCACATATACATACGTATATGTACATACTTACATATATATGTATATATACATGTATATATGGGTACAGGTCGTCAAAACAACTTAAACAAAATGATAAACGAGAATATAAATAAAAACATGGAAAACGAACTTTTATCGAACCACGAAAGAAACAAATAGAGATGGTGGTTTCCCAGGCGGCCAATATATTTCGATCGCAGTTAACAACACCGGATTAAAAGGTACTGCTCAGGTGTCGAAACCATAGTGATATTTGTTTGGCAGCTGACAAAGAGAATACACATTTGTTTTGTTTGGTTGTGAATTTCTTATACCTTAATCTCATTATTCTGGGTCGTACTTCATTCTTGTAAAGTAGAAATCGTTTATTAATTCATAGTTTGTGGGGGCCACTTACGTTGGCATTGGTTGTTTTTTCTTCATAGGTAATCATACACACACATATATATATATGTATATATATTCCTTCAATCTTGTATTCTTTTATTTGTCTCAGTCATTTGACTGTAGCCATGCTGGAGCGCTGCCTTTAGTTGAGTAAATTAACCCCTAGAGTACTTATTCTATCGGTTATTTTGCCGAACCGCTATGATACGGGAACGTAAATACACCGGCATCGGTTGTCAAGCGATGTTGGGGGCCACAAATACAGTCACACAAACATATACACACACATGCGTATATATATATATATATATATATATATATATAATATATATATATATACTACGGGTTTCTTTCAGTTTTCGTCTGCCAGATCCACTCACAAGGATTTGGTCGGCCTACGGGTATAGTAGAAGACACTTGCCCAAGATGCCACACAGTGGGACTGAACCTGGAAAGATGTGGTTTGTAAGCAAGCTACTTACCACAAAGCCATTCCTGTGCCTATATATATATATATATATATATATATACGCAATCAAGTCATGTTACTGAAAGACATTCCAAGTGTGAAGGTTAATATAAGAAGCGTCAGACATATTTGAATAGAAGACTATAACTTCCACTCACCTTTCGCTGACGACGTCATTTTCTCTTCCACACACGGAAGGTTTTAACAGAAGCCCGTTCGGTAACAAAATGACAGTGAAGACACTACATATATTGTTGTATAAAAATAATACGTATGTATGTAATTGCGTATGTATGTACAACTATAATATTCATGGAATTTTATATTTGTATGTATGTGTATGTGTGTGCGTGAACGAGAAGAGAAGAGAGAGAGAGAGAGAGAGAGAGAGAGGTTTGTTATTTCTCTCTCAGTATTGTTCTATACCTGTTTGTTTTGTTCTTTTGTGTCTTTCCATCTATTTTTCCTCAACGGAAACCTTCTCACTTTTATTCCATTATTTTCTACATATTTTACAATGTTTTAATAACTTCATCTCATATCGCCGAACATTGCACTTTGCTTACATTTCAATTACAATTGTTCATATACCAAATTTAAAATTTAAATTATATCTCCGGTCTTAATTGAATTGTAGATGGTTTTATTTTTTTTTTTTAAGTATTTTTTTAACAATTTTCACAGAACAAAATATCGAGGTCAGAACAACGAAATCTACATATTACGTAATCTCTACAAAATACGCTAAGGTTTATACACACACAGCCATACATATCACACACATACATACATACATACATACATACATACATACACACAGACACACACACACAGACACACACACATTTATACGCACACATACATACATACACTCACGTATAATCAATATTTTGTGTAAATCTACCCAAGAAACTTTTCGACAAAACTTTATAATTAAGTCGAAATATGAAAATTTCTTAAGAAGGCCGACTTCTACGTATGTCATAGATTAATGTCTTTCGTATATTCTCATTGAGTGGTGAGTCCAGACCAGTTGTTCTTTATTTTTCTGGTAGTTGATTAAGCTGTATTGATTTCAAGCGAAATATTGTCTAAAAACATAATATATAATTTGACGTGTATGTGCGGGTTTGTATGTGTGTGTGTGTGTGTGTCTGAGTGTGTTAAAAAATAATTCTATAAACGCAATAAATAATCCTTTATTATCGACGAAAGATTCTCATAAATCTGTAGAACGGTCAGAGCAGAGTATTTCGCTGTCTCTTAAACAATAACAATGACTCCTGGTCGTGGAATATGTTCTGGGAGAAAGATGGAATGGATTGAATTGTCTGGTATTTATTTTATTGGACCCGGTAGGGGAATGGGGAAATTGATGAAATTAGAACCGGCAACCGTTGCACGAAATTTGAGGGCGATTTGACTGATTTTTCTAGCAGGCCACGTAGCTTCTTAACGTATCTGTCATTTGTTCTTTCAAATTAATTTCGAAGATGTCGATGCCGTGACAGAAACACTGAAGATCTAAACGCAATCCCTGATTATATGTCCCTTGCTATTGTTAGTTAAAAACTCCCTACCATGCTGACATTGCATTTTAATCCTCCTTAACTAACTAATAAATTGTTTCTGTTGTTAATTTGTCATGTATTTATCTTAATTCATTTGAAAAACAAACAAACATAAGCGCCGGAAGGGCTGTGTGGTTAGAGGTTTCCTTCCTAACCACATGGTTCCCGGTTCAATTCCACTGCTTGGCACTTTGGGCAAGTGCCCTCTATCATAGCCTTTGACTGTAATAGACCAAAGCTTTGTGAGTAGATTTGGTAACTGGAAGCTGAAAGAAGCCCATCACGTATATATATATAAAGACCCCCTTCGGTTGCGAATTACCAAGGATTTACACCTAGAAAGTCTGGGGAAGGTTGTTTATGGAAGACCAGCAGTTGCCATGCATATCAGCTTCCCTTCTCAATGCCACCTATGTTATCCAATACAGCCTGGCACCAGTGATTTCGCAGCTCATTTTTACAGCTGAGTGAGCTGGAACAACGTAAAAATAAAAAGCCTTGCTCAAGAACACAACAAACACAACACAACACAACACAAAGCCGGGTCCGGGAATCGAACTCACAACCTCATGAGCGTAAGCTCGGCGCTTTAACCACTCAGCTATGCACCTTCACATATTTTTTACTCTTTTTTTGTATATATGTATAGTGGCAGTCCGTCAAATCACGACGACAAGGGTTCCAGTTGACCCGATCAACGGAACAGCCTGCTACTGAAATTAACGTGGCTGATGGATGAGCACTCCACAGACACGTGTACTCTTAATGTAATTCTCGGGGAGATTCAGCGTGACACAGGATGGTCATGAATCTTTATTTTTGTTCCGGGATGTGTGACGCTAGTAATATAATGTTGGGTTTGTTGGAGTTTTGAACGTCTGAATATCTGAAGTGTATTTAATTTTGAATTTCAATGTCAATCCAAGGGAGGTTTTTTAATGTTATTCCTCTTCTCCGTGCAACAACCTATCAAACTGCGTTCAAGATTTCACTATAAGCTACATCGAAATAGACGTTGGCGATATTGAATGCCGGGAAAAAAACTCTGCTGTTTAATAATTACTACGCCGAGTAGTAATTATCGAACATAATTGACATTAGTTCGGAGTTGTAGGAAATGCAAATATATATAATCCCGTAGGATTATGCGTCTTAGATATACTTCCTAAGAAACTTATCATCGTATTGTGTGGCCCATAGAGGAACGACCGATTATGCATAAATAAAAGCATTGATGACTAGATCATAGACAAATTAAGGAGGGACATTATCCAGACTTTTCGGTGATGAGGCACCGATAGTCACTAACCTAACTATTTTTGGATTCTAGATGTTTCGCTAGATTTAACGACAAACCTACAAAACTGTTTAGAAAACTAAATCAAATGTTCTCTTACACGTGCGTTGACAATGCAAAGTGTTTAAGAATCTCATCTACAATATAATCATAACAATGTTTAATGCTTTCTTGAATATTAGTTCAGTTCTATATTTGAGAGATGAAGAATTATGTACATTATTTACATTATTTACATTTGACGAATATTTGTCCTCATCTTGTTTGTTGTTAACACAACGTTTCGGCTGATATACCCTCCAGCCTACATCAGGTGTCCAGGAGGAATTTTGAACCTGGGTTCTCATTCCTAAGGTATATTTTCAATGGCTATTATTATTATTTTACTCTTTTACTCTTTTACTCTTTTACATGTTTCAGTCATTTGACTGCGGCCATGCTGGAGCACCGCCTTTAGTCGAGCAAATCGACCCCGGGACTTATTCTTTGTAAGCCCAGTACTTATTCTATCGGTCCTTTTTGCCGAACCGCTGAGTGACGTGGACGTAAACACACCAGCATCGGTTGTCAAGCAATGCTAGGGGGGACAAACACATATACACAAACACATACATATATATATATACATATATACGACAGGCTTCTTTCAGTTTCCGTCAACCAAATCCACTCACAAGGCAGAAGACACTTGCCCAAGGTGCCACGCAGTGGGACTGAACCCGGAATCATATGGTTGGTTAGCAAGCTACTTACCACACAGCCACTCCTACGCCTTATTATTATTATTATTATTATTATTATTATTATTATTATTATTATTATTATTATTATCATTATTATTATCATCATCATCATCATCATCATCATCATTATTATTATTATTATTATTATTATTATTATTATTATTATTATTATTATTATTATTATTATTATTATTCAAGTCACTCCCTGGAATCGAACTCGGAATTTTGTGGTTAGTAGCCTGCGCTGTTAAGCACTACGCTATATGGCCGTGGACAGGGACCTGAATGGTGATGATGATGATGATGATGATGATGATGATGATGATGATGGTTATGATGATGATGATGATGATGGTGATGATGATGATGAGGAGGAGGAGGATAATGATAATAATAATAATAATAATAATAATAATAATAATAATAATAATAATAATAATAATGATAATAATAATAATAATAATAATAATGCCATCGGGAAAATACCTCAGGAATGAGAACCCAGGTTCAACATTTCCCCAAGACACCTGATGAATGCTGGAGGGTATATCAGCTGAAAAGTTGTTTTAACAACAAACAAGATGAGAACAAATATCCGTCAAGTGTAAATAATGTAAATGACGTATATGAAATTAGTTGATTAGGCGAATCACAAGTAGAACAAAGCCTTAATAACTTGTTCAATGAAAGATGATCACCTGAACATGCCTACTCGCACCGATAAATTATGTTTCACTTTAATATATGATTAAAACTCCATTTTCATTCAGTGGATAACTTAAAGTAACAAAAGATTTCCTAAATCCAAAGAACACACGATTCCCGCTTGAGTAGAGATACAGAAAAAAACCTATTAACAGAAAAAAAAACGTTTAAATGAGCCATTGGTGCATCATGAATGTGAGAACCATTACTTTGGTAAAAATTAAAAT
>NC_043004.1:3143054-3145554 GCF_006345805.1 Octopus sinensis
GAAAATGTGGGTAGAGGGTGATGTGCTAGCAACCCTCTCTTCTTACTGTCTTACAAAGTAAACTACAACACAAATAATTACGCGGAGGCAGCCATGGTTGGAACAAGAACAACAAGCATTCTTAAAAGAGAAAAGAAGCATGGTCATTCCTTACCCAAGTGACCTAATCTTATTGCCCATCACTTGTTATGCGCTCATAAATTAATTTGATAGTTGAGCTCTGATTGGCTGTATGCAAATGAGTTCATAACTGGGGTCTGGAACTCTCGTGGGAAAAAAAATTTCGCATCCTGCTCAAAAGATCTCTGAATAAGGATTGTTGAACGAAACACCCATGTTTCCAAATGTGAATTATCCAAAGCCGAAAGAATTCCTCTCAATACATGGCTATGATGCTCCCCCTCAACTTCTGCTCATGATCAGAGATGCACATATCGTCAGCTACTAAGGGACATACCCAACTGGTTATGGTCAAACAAATCACAAGCAAATCTATGGCATTGAGCAGAATATTTGCTGTAGACCATCTTTTATACCAAGACAAAACAATGTACATGATAGCACTTCAAATCAGTTAAGATCAGAAACTATGAGGGTCACTGCCTGGTACTGCATCAGGGTCTTATTATTATTATTATTATTATTATTATTATTATTATTATTATTATTATTATATTATCATTATCATCATCATCATCATCATCATCATCATCATCATTATTATTATTATTATTATTATTATTATTATTATTATTATTATTATTATTATTATTATCATTATTATTATTATTATTATTATTATTATTATTATTTCTCTTATCACAGGCTTTTGGGGAATTCCTAGCATCTTTCATGTGTAGCGGGCTTACTACCTGCATCTTGAATTACCATGCTATTCGTTCTTTTAAGCAATCTGATACTTTCTTGATTATTCTGGTCGTGCCAAGGAGTCAAAACTTTTGTAACGGTCCTACTGGGAACTCTTTTCCAATTTCCTTTATATTCCCTTTGATGCCTTCTGATACTGTTCCCAAGGACCCAATAATAATTGGTACTTCTTCGTATTCCATATCCGGGCTATTTCGTACTTAAGAGGGTTGTATTTATCTTTTCGCCTTCCTTCTTCACTATTCATAGATCAAAGGGACATGCAACATCAACTATATATCACATGTGGTACACTTTGTCCACTACCACTATGTCTGGTCTGTCATGCTCTAGCACCTGATCTGTTTGGATTGAGAAAAACCAGAGGGTTTTGCTAGTCTCCGACTCCGCCACTCTCTGCGGTATGCGCTCATACCACGCCTTGCTTCGATTATTATTATTATCAGTATTATTATTATTATTATTCCAATAGTTATATCTACATTGGGAACTATCCCTAAAGATCTGAACAGATGGAAAGAGGAAATAGGCATAAAACCCAGTTTAGTACAACCCAAGAAAACTGTATTATTAAGGAAACCCAGGATACTTAGGAGGGTTCTTGCCATCTAAGGTTACTTGCTGTAATCCGATGTTAGGATTTTTTCATTACCGTCGGTCTAATCTGTTGAGTGTATATAAAAATAATAATAATAATGATATCATTATTATTGGGGCGGTGAGCTGGCACAATCGTTAGCGCATCAGGCAAAATACTTAGTAGTATATCTATTTCTTTATTACCCACAAGGGGCTAAAAACACAAGGGACAAACAAGGACATACATAGGTATTAAGTCGATTACATCGACCCCAGTGCGTAACTGGTACTTAATTTATCGACCCCGAAAGGATGAAAGGCAAAGTCGACCTCGACGGAATTTGAACTCACAACGTAACGGCAGATGAAATACCGCTAGGCATTTGGACCGGCGTGTTAACGTTTCTGCCAGGTCACCGTCTTTAGTAGTATATCATGATATACTTAGTAGTATATCATTTATCTTTACGTTCTGAGTTCAAATTCTGCTGAGGTCGACTATAACTTTCATTTTTGCGGCGTCGATGAAATAAGTTCCATTCGAGTACTGGGAAAGATGTAATCGACTTGCTCGTTCACTCAAGTTTCAGGCCTTCAGCCTTTTGTAGAAGGGATTATCATTATTATTAAGGCGGCGAAACGCGATGAGCTGGCAGACTCGTTGGGATGAAACGCTTCGCGGTATTTCGTCCGTCATTACGTTCTGAGTTCAAATTCCGCCGAGGTCGACTTTGCCTATCACCCTTTCGGGGTTGATAAATTAAGTACCAGTTACGCACTAGGGTCGATGTAATCAACTTAATCCGTCTGTCTGTCCTTGTTCGTCCTCTCTGTGTTTAACCCCTTGTAACTAGTAAAGAAATAAGTATTTCGCCCCTCGCTACGTTCCGACTTCAAATACCACCGAGGTCGTTTTTGCCTTTAATCCTTTCGGGGTCGATGAATTAAGTACCTATTGAATACTAGGATTGATGTAATTGACTCATCCCCACCTCCCGCAAGCTGCCCTTCTGGCAAAAATTTGAAATAATCA
>NC_043004.1:3155554-3185554 GCF_006345805.1 Octopus sinensis
TTGTGCACTCATTCGGAAAATATGTATTAATTACGTACATACCAATATGTATATATACATACAAACATACATACACACACACACACATATATATATACCAACATGTGTTTATACATATATATATATATATGGCTTGGGTAAGTCATTATATCAATAATAACACACGCAGAGGTTCAATTACATATATATATGTATGTATAAGTATATATATGTATATATATATATATTATATAAATATATATATGTATGTAGTGATATATATTTATATATATATATATGTATGTATATGTATACCCATATATATATGTATATATGCATATATATATTAATATACATTAATTTATATATATTATACATATATTTATATATAGATCTATATATATGTATATATGCACACACACACATGTATATATTATATATTTATTTTATATATATATATAATATATATATATATATATATATAATATATATATATATATATATATATACTATATACATATACGCTCCCGAATCGTTATGTATGAAATATCAGTTGACATTATTAATGATTCCGGCTGTATTACGTTTCAGATACATGTTTAAATGCATGTAATTACTAACATGTATATATTACAAACACGCATACACGCACGCATACGCACACACACGCAAAGATACACAGAGGCATTGCATACACATATATGCAAACACATACACACACGTTCGCGCACATGAATACACACAGACACAACACACACACACATGATATGTATCCAAACACACATGTTATATGCGTAAAGAGAGATTGTTAGATGCACGCACACACATGTATGTGTGTATAAATATGCAGTCTCACTCCCCTCCACAAACACACACCCAAATGCACATGCACAGAATATACATACACACACATGCACACGTACTGATATCTGACTTGTGTCTAAAGGGTTTCGCATTTCGAATGTGTATCGCAGACCCTACTGGAGCGCTCTGATCGAAATTGGTAAGCAGCTCCTTCCTGGAATACACGCAAAGGGAGGAGATGGCAGTGAGGACCCATATTCTATGCGTGAGTGACATAGTGTAAAGATTTATGTAGTGCCAGATATGGAGTGCTAGATATGGAGTACCAGATGTGGTGTGCCAGATGTGGCGTGTCAGATCTAGCACCTCCACATATAGAGGTACCTGATGCCCTGTTGGGGTCAGATAGGGTCAATGGAAACTATAAAATGGTTAAAAGAGGAAAGTAAGGTTTCAGGATGGCTGATTGAATGTGTTGTGGAAGCAGCCAACTCTGCTGAGCAAATGCCATCTTAACATCAGTAGAACGGACTGAGAGGAGGGGCAGCGAGCTTGTGTGACAAAGGTTATGCCATATTTCGAAGTGGCTTCATGACGAGGCGATCTGGTCTCCGTGTGATGCAGAAGTAGCACCGTCACACATATGAGATCTCTATTCCGTCTTGGGTCTCTTCTGATCATTGTAGAGTTGGAGTCTGTTGTGTGGACGCCCCCAGACGATGAAGTAGACTAGCCCAATACGTAGATATAGAGGGAGAAGTCTAGACGTCGAGGAGACCGGAGAACAGTTGAGCAGCAGTCGGTAGACTAGTGAGTAGAGTAGTAGCAGAGTAGAGAAGAGAGCAGAGTTGAGTAGAAGGCATCCCAACGTGCGACATGACAGAGTCTAAGTATTTTAGGGCCCAAAAGAGAAGTTGCAATCTCTGTGGAAGTGGTCCTAGTTATGTTAAGGATGCCGTTTCAGTGAGAGTAAAGCCGAACGAGCACTCGGGATTAGGACATATGTGAACACTGTTGTTGTTCATATATGTATCATTGATATATTCTTGCTGTCGTGTCAAGACTGGTCTGTCTTCATTGGGGAATGATTTTTGTGGTTTATGGAGGAGTGATATTTACTTGTGCGATGAGTGGATGACTCACGTTTGGGGATGTTTAGGGGACACTTATGGTGGTGTCCTTTTTTGTAAGAAAGGCGTTGTTAAGCATGGTATGAAGTCGTTGGTGTATTGAAGGGTGTAGAAATTACAACAGAATCCTGGTGTTGATAGAAACTTTAATTATATTCTTTTATTCTTTTACTTGTTTCAGTCATTTGACCGCGGCCATGCTGGAGCACAGCCTTTAGTAGAGCGAATCGACCCCAGGACTTACTCTTTCTAAGCCTAGTACTTATTCTATCGGTCTCTGTTTTGCCGAACCTCTAAGTTATGTGGATGTAAACACACCAGCATGGTGGGGGGACTAACACGGACACACAAACACACACATCCACACACACTCACAAGGCTTTGGTCGGTCCGAGGCTATAGTACAAGACACTCACCCAAGGTGCCACGCAGTAGGACTGAACCCGGAAACATGTGGTTCATGTTACTTACCGCACAGTCACTACTGCGCATATTTCCATTTGACGGATATTTGCCCTCATCTTGTTTCTTGTTAACACAACGTTTCGACTGATATACCCTCCAGCCTTCATTAGGCGTCTTGGAGAAATTTCGAACCTGAGTTCTCATTCGATGTTTTTATTATTATTATTATTATTATTATTGAGTGAGAGAGCAGTTCATGCCATCAAAGTGACACTGGGGTAAAATATACGAAGCCCAATATACCCATCATGACTACCCGTCTGATAAAGGTACACCAGGCACATGCATCACAACCATATGTGCGCGACATGGTGATCTCATATCAAGATAAACAGCACATGACCTTGCAGGTGGGGCCCAGTTAGAATTTTCTTCAGGTTGAGTAGCCCATCCCGCTCAAACGGTCCCTGAATAAGGGTTGTTTAAGGATGTTGAAAGAACCACCCATGTTTCCAGAGGTGAATTATTCAAACCCCAAAGAATCCCTCTCAACACATGGCTATGATACTCACCCACTACTTCTGCTCGTGATCAGAGATGCACATATCGTCAGCCACTAAGGGACATGCTCAACTGGTTAAGGTCAAACAACTGACAAGCAAATCTGTGGTATTGAGCAGAATATTTGCTGTAGCCCATCTTTTATACCAAGACAAAACAATGTACATGATAACACTTCCAATCAGTTAAGATCAGAAGCCATGAGAGCCACTGCCTGGTACTACATCAGGGCATTTACCTGGTACTGCATCAGGGCATACTGCCTGGTACTGCATCAGGGCATTTATTATTATTATTATTATTATTATTATTATTATTATTATTATTATTATTATTATTATTATTATTATTATTATTATTATTATTATTATTATTATTATTAATATTATTATTAATATTATTATTATTATTTAGTGATTCTGGGGTGAAATATACGAAACCCAGTATAACCATCATGACTACCCATTTGATGTGGGTACACCAGGCATATACATCACAACCATATGTGCGCGACATAGTGGTCTCATAAACAGAGCACGACTTTGCAGGTGGGGCTTAGTTAGAATTTTCCTCGGGTCGAGAAGCCCATCTCGCTCAAAAGGTCCTTGAGGATGTCGAACGAAATAATGTTTCCAAAGGTGAATTATCCAAACCCTAAAGAATTCCTCCGAACACATGACTATGATGCTCACCTACTACTTCTGTTCGTGGTCAGAGATGCACATATCGTCAGCCACTAAGGGACTTGCTCAACTGGTTAAGATCAAGCAACTGACAAGCAAATCTGTGGTATTGAGCAGTATTATTATTATTATTATTTTTATTGTTGTTGTTGTTGTTGTTGTTATTGTTGTTGTTGTTGTTGTTTTTATTATTATTATTCAGGTCACTGCCTGGAATCTTGGTGTTAGTAGACTACGCCATATGCCCGTGGGCATATGTAAATAATGCAAATAATGTACATAATTCCTCATCTCTTAAATATAGAGCTGCAGAGAGAAAACTGTTAATACAAATTGCAATCCAAGACTTGAGGGACTCACCAGCCCGGATGCGAGCAGTTTCGATACGAGATTGGTATGAAATCTCAAGCAAAATGTTTTGTGATTACACAGATGGCAATGATTTTTTTCCCAAATCCTCCAAAAAGAGAACCATGGGCACTAGGTCACCACTGGATTTGGATTTACAAAACTGTATTGGTAATCATTAAGTGAGAGAGGGTGAGAAAGAGAGTGACAATGCGATTTTAAATGTTTGGAGGTATGTTTGATGTTACTGGGAGTGTAATAGGACGATAGACGGCAGGGCCACAGGAGTTGTTTTGTTCTTACGAATGGGGGATATAGTTTCCAAAGATCAGGTAAGATCAGCGCAAAGATTGAGTGATTGGAGTTTTTGCTGAATATAACGGATAATAATGGGGCGTAATGATGGAAGGAAATAGGAGAGATATTGTTAGGGTCGATGATCTTGTGGTCTTGCTGATTTGAAAGAACCAAGTGTATTTTCTTTCTTTTTGAAAGGAATCAGAAAGATTAAATGTAGTGTGGTTGGCAGATTAACTTGAGGGCTGTAGCAGTTTGAACAGAGATCTTGCAAGAATCGTGTTGCTGGACAATACTGTCCTGGTTTTATGGTTAATTGAATTTCTTTGGTGAAACAACACTTGAATTTTACTAAAACAGCTTCAAAACTTCTGGGTATAACTAACTGAGAGATCTGGAGTACTGAGTGCTGAAGGCTGTATGTCTAAAGACATGACTGTTTGTGTATATGTGTGTGTTTAATTGTGTGTGTGCCTTTGTGTTGGTCACTATCCACTGCCTACAGAGAGAGACGAGGTTGCCAGACACGAGCATTGTTACCTCTGGAAGTCTACATGCTGTAGATGTTTATTTTAACTTGAAAATTCTCGTCTTTTCATAAGGCTCACCTGGGTATTGTGGCACATAGGTTAGGGAGTAAACCACTTGATCTAGAGTGCAACGTTGAAGGTGGTCTGGTGTTCACCTCCACAATTTTCTCAAAAATTCTGCATTCAAGCAGCCACCAAACATACGATTGGAACAAACAAATATAATAAAGAAGCATTATCTGGTATCTTGGCAAACTCAGATTTCGCAACACCTGGCTGAGATCTTACCTTTGAGGGTTCCTTCAGTGTCACAATAGACAATGGGACACATAGCGCGTTAGCAGCTACACACACACATACTCTCACACACACATATATACATACATATATATGTTTATATATATATATATATATATATATATATATATATATATATATATGTATATATGTATATATGTATCGGCGCTGCTCCAGCATGGCCGCAAACAACTGAAACAAATAGAAGGATAAAACAATATATGTATGTATGTGTATGTATATATGAATGAATGAATGTATTCTGAAAATAAGATGTATGCCCAATGGAGAAATCTTGATATGTATAAAAATCTTCTATGAATATGATTATAAAGAAACCCCTCCCCTCTACACACACATGAACACAAAGACAGCAATGGAATAGTGTTGTGTTCACTTGCATCCATGCAGTTAAAACCCAGACTTTCACATATATATATATATATGTGTGTGTGTGTGTGTGAGTGTTTGTATAAATGTATCTATATACACATATCTTGCATTTATTTTTTAAACTTGATTTATTTATCTATTTATTTATTTATTAATAAATAAATAACTTACAACACAGTAGAAGAAAAAGAAAGCATTATAACCTGGTTTATTCAAATTCTACCAACACATTTCGAAAAAAAAACAAAAACAGAATAGATCTGTTTATCTGTATCGTAATTTATTTATTTTTTATGCGAATGTATGAACTTTTCTCTTCTTATTCGGGAAAAAAAAAAAAACTTTAAATTATAAAATAATATGAAATGCACCAACTGTCCGCTGCCGGTAGAGAAAAAAAATCAATTCCTACGAAATCATCTATAATTGTCAATATCGTTAAATTAGTGCAAGGTTGCAGGGGTGTGTGTGGTGGTGGTGGTGGTGGTGATTGTGGGGGGATGTCTGTAATCAGTAGAATGTTAGATTTGGTTTCGCCTATCTGTTTTATTATAACTCCCAACCTACTCAATTTTGCCAATATGTAAATATGTTCCATATGAAGGCAGAGCTTTTTTGCTATCCAAAATCTTCTAGGAACAACATATTTATATATATATATATATATATACAAAAGCAAGAATATATATATATACATATAAAAACAAGAAAATTAGCATAATAAGGAAAACGAAAGAAACGCGAGTAACATGGAAGGTTGTTCTGAGGAAAGAGAGGACAGATGATTTTTGCGAGAAAAGAATTTCATTCGCCACGTGCAGAGATACTAACAAATTGCTGCTCACTTACCTACCTATACTCAGGTATTCCCGTATTCTAACCTATACACCTACACATACATCCACATCTTATGCAGATGAGGCCCACAACAGAAAATTGGTCTCACATCTGGGACAGTGCCGATGACTCATGCAAAGACATCGATGACTGCATCCAGAAAAGTGCCACCAAACTGATTGGTCTAAAATTATTCAAATACTTTATGCCAAACACCCAGCCTTTTAGGTTCTTGCTACCTTCCTCTTGGAACCTATTGGTCTCTCATTTTTCTTACTGTATCCCACATCTCAGATTCCATTGTCATCTCTAAAGCCAGTTCTTCCTTTTCCACACCTGGCTAATCTGCAATTTCTTCTCTGCTCACATCGTTCACGCACTTGTCGACTTGCAAACTTTTCAGGAGGATATGAATGACATGAATCTCACCAGTCTTCGGTGTCTTACGAAAGCCATGGGATCTACACCTTCCTTCAGATCCACGGAGAAAAAAAGAATCCTAGCTTCCTAGAATCAATTAATTTGGCTAATAGATATCCATTATTTTATTCTTTTATTCTTTCACTGGTTTTAGTTATTGCAGAGCAGCCATTTAGGGACTACAAACACACACACACATAGTGAGCTTGTTCTTGCAACTGACCCCTGTTGACTCAATAAAACATATATATATAACTCACTCAAAACTCTTGTCTGTTACTACACGTGACAAAAAGAATGACTCTGCCAAGAAACAACCTTCTCTTCTAAACTCTTGCGTCTTCAGTTCTTTCAAAATGCAATATTTATTGAAAGAACTTTGTTTATACGAAACGTTTTGTTTCGTTCCTCTTTGTTCGTCGCCATTTTCTTCTGTTCATTTCTTTCTTGACGAAGCACTGCAGACCGAATCATTGAAAAGTTTTAATTTTTGTTTCCTTAACATTTTCTATAAAATTAACCTCATCGTCGTACTGCTTAGTTGATTTTTATTGCATCTGGTTGATTGTTGTTGATACCTCGTGGACAACATCAATGATCGTTGTCTTAAGTTTACATCTGGACTATATTTATAGTTTTCTCTGCGATTGATTGAATGGTCTCCGATATTGGTGTTCTACATTAGAAAGTAGGACATCAAGATCTCGACCTATCCCCCAACCAAATTTCGAATGCTTATACCAAACTTGTTCTGGTTAAAGTCACCCAAGGAACATGTTATTGTGTTAAATCTGGTGACATATTGCCTCTATTGTCCAAGAAAAGCTACCATTCAATTAAACGGATTTCCGAATATGAAATCCGTTTGAATGAATTGTAGCTTCACTTGGACAACGGAGGCAATATTTCACCAGACATGTTGTTATTGTTGTTGCTGTTGTTGATGATGATGATGTCCAATTTCCACCGAAGTTGACTTTGCCTTTCATCCTTTCGGAATCAATAAAATAAGTTTCAGTCGAACACTAGGGTCGGTGGAAACGACTCATCCCTTCCCCAAAATGGGTGTCTTTATCGCAAAATTTCAAACCATTATAAATAATAATAATAATAATAATAATAATAATAATAATAATAATGATAATAATAATAATAATAATTATTATTATTATTATTATTATTATTATTATTATTATTATTATTATTATCATATTATTATTATTATTATTATGACTAGAGTTTTTTTGGCATTTGTTGAATTCGGTTTAGCATATAGCTAAATATCTCCGAGTTTTTCGTATTCTTTGTGAAGCAGGAGACCATCACAATGGGATTGGCAGATATTAACTTTAATTGGTCAAGAGAGTATGTCAGTTTATAAAAATTCAGTAAGACTCCATCCTTAGCCTTCAGCGCTTTGATCCTTACACTTAACCTAGCACAAATATACTTTGAGATTCTGACATGACTGCTCTGAGCTGTGGTTACTGAGGTCAATTTTGTATGAATCCTTTCTGACATGTGAGGGAGCTTATATAACAGAGAAACTACAATCTGTATTTTGCAGTCGGGTTCCTCTCCATTGTATGCAAATATCTTTTGCTTTACATTCATTTTTGATTTATAATTCACACTGATATGAATTTATCTATCGATAAGAACTAATTACTTAACTTATATCAATTGTCTTCAATTTAAACGAAGATCTTGCGTGTCTTTTCTACACTTAAGGCTTTACAGAACCAGCCAACATTTTCCACAATTTGTGCTATATTTCACCATCTTGTATTGTGTTGCACCGTTTGATGACGCTACTCTTAATCCTATTTCTGGAAAGATTGATTTTATAAAGATCTTGTTTTAAAACACATATTATTTTCAATATAGAATATGTTTCTCTAGACACGCAAAAGTCTAACATCAATAGTTTGCACTCGTGTAGAAATGTGAGAGTTAAAATACCACGATATGATTAGGAAATTTGGTTTCTTGCCACACGATAGAGATAAATAGCTTTCTTGACTCAATAACTAGTCTATAACGATCGACAGACGAAAATTAGGTACCTATTCTCCTTACCAATTGAAAGAACACAAGCAGAAATGACTATATACCGCTCAGAAATAATTTGCACTCAAGGCGAATGAAGACAACGTCCTCAATTATAAACCGACTTCAGCCATATTAAATTTCTCGGTAATCTAATGTCGAATAGCTTAACTAATTTATGTTTTCAACTGTAGCATTGAACATCATTGATATCCTTCAGATAAGTATGAGCAATATTCAATATCATGTCTCTGCATTTTTTGTAATTGATAAAATAAATACCAGCTATATACGGTGTTTAGAGACAAACACTACGACCATTGATGTTCCCGGCCTTCTGTCAACATTAAAAGAAATTAATTGTTGTTGTTGTTGTTGTTGTATATGGTGCATCTGTTGTTTTTATTTATTTACTTATTTAAGTGGCTGTTGTTGTTGCTGCTGCTGCTGCTGCTGCTGCTGCTGCTGTTACGTAGTTGTTGCAATTGATCATTGAAGACATTTAGATCAGAATTATGAATTCCCTGTTTGACATTTGCACATATCTCCTAAAATACATCGCTTGTTAAAGAATGACATAATAATGATGATGATAATAACAATAATAATAACAACAATAATAATAACAATAATAATAATAATAATAATAATAATTCTTATAAAGCAGGAAGAATTTTTTTTTACTTATTTGACGATTCATTTAACACAGAAACCACCAAATGTTAAACTCCAAAATTGGAGTCCACAGACCCCCCTCCTCTCCCTGCTACAACTCTCTCCACTTCTCCTTTTCTCATTCTCACTCTTTCTCTCTCTTTCTTCCTCGCCCCCTTTCACTCTCTCCCCCAGTTTTGCTCACGTCCCCCAACTCTCCCGCTTGCAATCACTCAACATCGATAGAAACAACCATAACTAAAATAACAAATAAAAAAAAAACAAAATAAAATAAATAAATAAATAAAACAGCAGTAACAACAACAGCAACAACAAAAATATTTAAGAATGACATCAAAGTGGAAATGCATTACTTTTTTGCTCGTGAGAGGATGTAATGACTTCAACGACACAAATAATGCACACACACACATATGTACAAATGCACATATACACACCTATATATACATATATATATATATATATATACACACATATAAATATATGAAGCACATTCGTGAACACATGTTTATATCGGCACTCTCACTTAATACACGTAATATCCTGAAATAGTTTTGCCTCATTAACAAAACGTGTGCAGAGATAGTGATAGAAAGCTCTAATTGAGTTGTGCGCCCCCCTCCCAACCGATGGTAGCGGGTAAAGGTCTAATTTACATAATTCCTGCTCTTTTGTTCTCTGAGATTATCTGCGGGAATTTGTGCAATTTAGATGAAGATTACTGCCAGCTAATAGCACTTGCATATAAAGTCAGCGAAACATGGGTCAGATATGCGCAAAAAATGACAGAAAATAGAGAAAAAAAAAATTACTTTTTAACGCCAGCCTCACAGATTCCGCACTTGCCACTTTGAATATTCGTGTATATATATATATTATATATATATATATAATATATATATATATATATATAATATATATATATATACACACACCCTTATGCGCAGGTATAAGCTGTTTGTTAACGAACAAAATAACAGCTATTACTTATATATATATATATATATATATATATATATGTAGGTATGTATGTATACATACATACATACATACATGCATACATACTTATACCAGAGGCAGACCAACAGAAATATACTAACAAACACACGTGCATAAATTGAAACAGAAATGAAACCACGCGCACTGTACTCCACAATGCGAAGTAGGAACTAGTGCCTACGCATATTTGCATTTATATAGATTTGTATATACATATACAGACACACTAGTATATATGTGTGTGTGTGCGTGTTTAAACACATATAGACATATACATGGAAAGGGAAAGTGAGTTGGGTAGAAAGATTGGTGAATTCAGCGTGGGTGGAATGTTACACAATAACTACCCCGCGATGCATGTAATCATAATGATTATCAATGTTCGTATTTAATCGTAAATCAGATGTGGAAAATGTAAGCTCTCGGGCCACAGTTCAAGTAATAAAGTAAGCGAGATTTTTCCCACTTCAGGGTCAAAAAATGGGTCTGAACTTTCAGTCCTCCATAATGACGAATTACACATTATATTCTCGGCGTTTTACCTGCTTCTGTGCAATGGTTCCTCCTTAATGAGCTGTATCACTTTACAGATAATGTGCTAAATTATGTCCAGAGCACAAATACAGGAGAGGACTTAATACGAGAGCTCAGCTTCATCGGATTCCTAGTGCTGCATATAAGTGGCCACCATCGCACTTGCTTTCATTCACCAATTCTTTGTATTTACATAAATGCGATTTAGATACATATACACACATACAAACATATATATATATATATATATATATATATATATATATATATATATCACTATCTCGTGACCGACCAGTCCATCAGATGTAGTTACACATCGCTGGTCACAATGCGTTCGCATTGTTTTAGCCTTCGAATGACGCCACCCCGCTGGCTAAGCGAGCAGGCCAACAGAAGAAAGAGTGGGAGAAATAGTGGTGAAAGAGTACAGCAGGGATCACCACCCCCTGCCGGAGCGTCGTGGAGCTTTTAGGTGTTTTCGCTCAATAAATACTCACAACGCCCGGTCTGGGAATCGAAACCGCGATCCTACGACCGCGAGTCCGCTGCCCTAACCACTAGGCCATTGCGCCTCCACACTATATATATATATACTAGCAGCATAGCCCGGCGTTGCCCGAGTATGTAAGAGCCCCTAGTAGGCAACGACTAATCCTAATCTAGTCCTTTCCCTCTAGGGAACGAAGGCGCATGTGTAGGTTGCAATGTCTTCTCTTCACTCCCAAATAACTATCAAACAGCTATCGATGATTCAACCCAACCAATTCCTACCAGAAAGAAATTACATTCGAGACTTTACCCCCAACACCGCCACTTCTGCTAATAGCTGCTGCAGCTGCAAGTTATTCGAATACTTTTTTGTTTACACGTTTTACCTTAAATTTTTGACGTACCCTAAGGGTCCTCGGACGCTACTTGCAAACTCTTGGTTTATTATAAACCGCTTTTGTCGTATGCATCAAAAAACCTTTTCCATTCGTTTGTTCAGTTTGGTCACTTTTGACTTTTTCGTTGTTGTCACTCACATTGCTACCCACTTTTTGCCGTTTTTGTACATTTTTATACATTTTGGGATACTTCCGAGAGTTAAAAAGGTCGAGTTGCGTCCCCTAGACAGTCTGTAGAAAATGTGTTGCATATAAAAAGCTTAGATTCTCGACCCATGTCGAATTTATCGATTTTTTCCAGAACTGGGGGAACTTTTCAAAATTTTCGCTGCGTTAGTTTTGAATTATGACATTGGGTTACGTGTGTGTCAAGTTTCATCAGAATCGGTTGAAAGCCGTGGTCAGGGTGAGGGTACAACCTGACAGACACACAGACAGACAAACTGCCGTTTATATATATATATATATATATATAATATATATATATATATATATATATATATATATGTATAATATATATATATATATATATATATATTATTATTATTATCATTATCATTATTGTTGTTGTTGTTGTTGCCTTTGCACAGCTTCTAACGCTGGAGGTGTGCTACGGTTTCAGCTGTTCACTACCAATGAACTAAGGTAACACCCCTTATTTTCGAGCATCTTCCGGAGTATTCGAGTGGTTCCAAGCTGTGCTGTTTTTTGCAAGTACTCCACCCTTATTGCATCCCCTATTTGTTCCATGTACTTCTCAAGATTTTTCCTCGCTGTTCCCAGGGCTCCCACAAATATTAGTACTACTACCACCTTTTTCATCGACCACAACTGCTTAACCCCCCAAGCTAATCTGTCATATCTATCGACATTTCTTTCTTCCTTATCGCGTACCTTGTTGTCAGCTGGGCATGCTATATCTATGAACCAGCAGAGTTTGCTTTCTTTCTCAACACTATGTCTGGCTTCCTATTCTCTATCTCATGGTCGCACTGAATCATAAAATCCCACAAGATCTTTGCATTATCATTTTCGATGATGCCTTCGGGTTTGTGGTCGGACCAATTTTTATTATCATCATCATCATCATCATCATATAAGAATATAAAATTATAATGAAATGAAGGAAACCGTGATATAATTTAAAATGTAAAGGCGCAGGTATGGATGTGTATGCGTGAAGTTTGCTTTACACCCACTGCTAATAGGTTCACTGCCATTGCACAGCATCATCTGTGCCTTTTGACACATCCCCCAAACTAACTAAAGCCTTGTAAGTAAACTTTTAGGCGGAAACTATGCGGAAGCGTCTAATATATATATATATATATGTATGTGTATATATATATATATATATATATATATATATATATATGTATATGTATATACATATATATATATATATATATGCATGTATATGTGTGTATGTATATATGTATGTATGTATGTATGTGTGTGTGTGTGTGTGCGTCTTTGATTTTTCCCCTTCATATATGTTAGTGGTACGACAAAAAGAGAGTGATAGAATGAGTGTGACAGTCGATTTTATACTATATTAAGGAACCGCCCAATGATTGAATGATTGAAACAAGCAAAATAAAACAACGGATATATTTTGAAACACAAACAACATGAGAATGGTGACAAATTCAAGACAGCCAAACATCCTCACGGGTGAACGTGTGTGTGTGTGTGTGAGTTATAAGAATGATGGACAACTCGAGCCTCACCTGACTATAGATCGTTATTGGCACCAGGCGAAATACGAATAGAATTTTTTTTTCGGCAAAATAAATACATCTTTTTAATGCACGCTAAGTGTGGAGTTGTATTTAAATGTTTGTACTATGTGCGATATATATTATATATATAATATATATATATATATATATATATATGTATATATATATATATATAATATATATTATATATAATATATATATATATATATATATATGTATGTATGTATATGTATATATATAATATATATATATGTATGCATATGTATATATATATATATGTGTATGTATGTATATGTATGTATATATATATATATATATATAATATATTATATATATATATATATATACTATATATATATATATATATATATATATATAGTTAATCCAACAAGAAAGCACAAAAAAACACAACAACGCGAGGTCGTGGAACAAATATAGTATTATTGGACGCTCAGGAAAGAAGGAAAGAAGGAGGGTTTAACGTTTCGAGCGGAGCTCTTCGTTGGAAACATAGGAGAAGGAAAAATCCAAAGAAGGGAAGACAGAGGAAAAAAAATCGCCAACGGTACACACGAGGTACACATATATACATATATATATGTATGTATGTATGTATGTATGTACGTACAGGTTGCAACCCTTACTAAGGGCAAGCCTGGTAACAAAATAGAAGCAAATATTAGAATTTGTTGTTTGAAACTTTTTAATACAAGAAATATTTACGTGATAGGAAAAATGAACAATATTATTCCATGACTGGTATTGTTTTTATTCTTTAGGGAAATATGGAAGATAACTATAGACTGTACAGGCTACAGACACTGTAGCTTCAATGTACGTCTGGAGTTCTGATTCTTACCAATAATTTGGATTGATCTGTTGCTTATCAATCGTTTTGTAGATCGTGTACTCAGCCATTGATTTTATAGATGTGGTACTCATCTATAGTCGTGTATAACATTTCCATTTAGGTTCTGTGAGCTGACACTGGTCTGTAAAGTCTAAAGATCTACTTGGTCCTCATATTGGCCCGATGGTTGATAAGTAAAGACCTGAACATCAGAGGTGAGTCCAATGGCAAACCCTTCTGTTTAAGAGCTCGGCTGCGGTTCGAACGATAACTTTGAAGCTTCCTTTCAAAGTTACGTCGTCTCTGCAGACCATATCAGCAAATTGAACTCAGGGAGGCAGGTTAACGGAACACTCGGCAATTCTAAAGTGTTGCCTCTACATACGGTGATACCTTATCATTATTTACTGGTTTTGCTGCAGCTTAAGAATAAAGAGACACAACCGCCGGTACATTAGATGTAACTAGCGATAAACTAAGAACTGTCAATTTGCCGGTTTAAAAGTAATACAGCACATTATCTATTCGGTCATACATACTACCGAAGATGATACAGCAATGGATGACTATCAAATAACAATGATATAACATAACAATATGCTATGAATTCTAATCAGCTGTATTTTATCACTGAATACGATAATGATGTTGAGCTGATTTCGTTATTAGAACAACCGACTTCATGAATGAAGAAAACAACATTTTGTAGTTAATAAAACAACGTTTGTTATACGGAAATCTATCTCCATTCTAAAATATGATCAAAAGCATATATTTCGAATATAATTTGGTTTTTAGTATCTCATCATATATTTTGCTAGTTTTCTATTGAATGTATTCGGATGGAAATTAAAATCCATTTTAATAACCAGGATCTGAATCGCATGCATTATGTTACGTTCTCGAGTTCCTATCAACCCGTCCGGCATCCGACACGAAGAAAGAAGCGCAATGTCATAAAAAGCAGCCATTTATTGATTTACTTCAATTTATGTATAACGTCCCAAGGATAAGAGAAACTACAATAACACATGACTATTAAAGCGTCCGATTAAGCAATAGCGAGTCAATGTGTTGGTTTTGCAAGTTATTGAAGTAAACTCTACCAAGTGACAGAGAAAAGAAAATGGAAATTACTCTGGGGAGGAATTCCCGAACTGGTAATGAATTAAAGATCAAATCTTTTCATAATATACAACTACTTCTCTACTTAGATCACTCACTCCCTTTCTCTCTCTCTCTCTCTCTCTCTCTCTCTCTCTCTCTCTCTCTCTCTTTCACGCTGTGCATTTATATGTTAGTATATATATATACGCGTGCTTTTTGTGTATGTATGCGCACGCGTGTGTATGTATATATGTATATGTATATATACATGTATACATACATACATACATGCATACATATATATATATATATATTTATTTATTTATTCATTACCCACAGGGGGTTAAACATAGAGGAGACAAACAAGGACAGACAAAGGGAATAAGTCGATTACATCGACCACAGTGCGTAACTGGTACTTATTAAATCGACCCCGAAAGGATGAAAGGCTAAGTCGACCTCGGCAGAATTTGAACTCAGAACGTAACGACAGACGTAATACCGCTAAGCATTTCGCCCGGCGTGCTAACGATTCTCTCAGCTCGCCGCCCTTAATATTAATATATATATACATATATATATATATATATATATATATATATATATATATAATATATATATATATATATATATATATATATATATATATATATATATATTATATATATATATATACATATAAATACATATATACATATATATACATATACGCATGCCATGCGTATTTTGGAGGGAAAATTTACGGTTTCAATCGTCTACTTGGTTTTAACCTATGCTCACTTTCCCCCCACTATTTGATGACGCCTGGTCAAAGGTGGAGGCTGGTGGCATTTGATAAATCTAATGAAGATGGTGCTGAAGAAAGACATTAGGCAATTTCTCGCCTACGATCTAGAAACATGTTCACCATTAACAGTAAAGGATTGTTTTCGTTTATTTACTACTCCGATTTTGCGTATGTGAATTGCAGGTTTATGTCGTATATGGAGCCCCCACTTGTAGAAAATGGAAATAAACAGTCTCTAATTCTTTCGGTATGCGGCAGAGCAACCTGTTGCCTGCCCTTTTACTTATATACTATATATACATATATATATATGCATATATATATATATATATATAATATATATATATATATATATATATAGATATATATATATATATATATATATATAATATATATATATAATATATATATGCATATATACATACCTGCATATATATATTATATATACATGCATATAAGAGGACAGGAGTCAAAAACGTGGACAAAATGAAAAACGAGAATATAAAAACAACAAAAACATGGAAAATGAAATTTTGTTTTTAAACAACGAAAGAAACGAATAGAGAAACGAGACAGGCAACATAAAGAACAATCCCTTCATCAGTTGTCCCTTGTTTTATCTACCTGTCTATATATATGTATTTGTGTGTGTGTGTGTGTGTTTGTGTGTATGTGTGTGTGTATTTGTGTATCTGTGAGTATTTAGACGTGCCTGCACATATATTCATTCACGCACATGCACATTCAGACACGTTTAGGTAAAATATAGTCACTCCATAGCGATTCCGAATTTCGAGCAAAAACCTTATCCGTACAATCGTTAAGTCTATATCTCATAAGTAGTTGACGCCGTATCCACATCATAACAACTGGGTCGGTTTTTCGGTTTGCTTTATCATCGATACTCCATAATACTGAGCTCTGTTCATTGATCTCTGAGTTTCCAAACGAACCGAGACAATTGTGTGGGTTTGTTTTTCTACCGATCTTTCTCAGTGAGTGTTGATGGTAGTAATATCGACATTTAAAAGTGTTCAGTGTGGGTTCTGTGTAAATGCTTTTGAAAATGTCCAGAGACCTTATACATACTCCATGTGTCTGTACTGTGATAAAGCAGGATCACCAGAATAAAGAGATGGATGTATTTAGTAGTTAACTGGCTGGTGAGTAGAAGATGTAGCTGTATTTAATACGTGTCTTGGGATACGATGCTGCTCTTGGGTATTGGAAAGTTTGCTGCATATGTGTTCCTGTGGCAAATGTCTTTTCATGACTTTAATATTCTAGCGATATTAGTTCATAAATTGAACTTAAAAAGGTTACTCTTCTCTTGTTCTTCTCTGCTATAGAGGAGGAAATCTCTTCTTTCTATATATTGTAACTTCTCAATAAAGCCACTTCCTATTCGTAAATGACAATACTATGAGGGAACTCTGCTTAAGGTGCCCGAGGATAACTCGTGGCTCTTTTGCGTATCCTAGCAATAATATTTGTAATTATTTTCTGTGTTAGTTGAAATTGTTACCTATGTGTAGAGTGTATTCACGCGAATTCTGAAGTTGTGCTGTTTATCTTTGTTTAAGACTTGCCATGTCTGGATTATTTGAAAATAATGCATACAAAGGTAATATGAATAAAGAAACCGCAATATCGCCGCTAATAAATGATTTCGCGGCATCAAAAACAAAACATCCTGCAGATCATGTTACGATAGAAATCGATATAATCCATTTACATATACCGCCACACACAAAGGGAACTGCTCTTATGTAGATCCTAATATAAGCAGGTTTACCAGGTGGCTAATTCCCGCAGAATATTTTATGCCTATGATTACCCACAGCGGTCTGTTGTTATATATTATTGTTTGTCTATCATGTTGTAATATTTTCGTAGCGTTGGTCGACGTAATGGATGGGCATAGTTTATGGCTGCAATAAAAACGAGTCTGGTTGTCGGCTTGTAATATTCTCTAATGCCAAAAAGTGCAAGGCACTGCATGTCTTGTTATCTCGATAAGTAGTGATACTTCTTTGGTTGCCTTTGTTTTTTTGTTTTTTTTTGCATGATGCTTCTAGTAAACTTTTATCAAGAATTCAAATGTCGCCCTTTAACTGACTTTAGGTCTCGTGAATGGGTGATTGATAAAGTTACAGTTTTCCTAGATGAAATACGGTTGTTGTGTGGCTTAAATATCGACTCTATCTTCCACGTCTGACATGGCGGTATCGATGTTTCTAACGACTATTAATATCATTTAAGACAGTATAAGTATTCTTCCTTATATTTATTGGAAAATGAGTTCGATAGCAAACGCTGCCATGTTTATCAATCTCATAAAAATCTTTGGTTGTATCCGAATTTTCAAACGCCATATTCCTTTTTTGAAAAACTTGTCTATTTTATTTCGACGTTCATTTTGAAGTTGTTAGTAATATTCCTAACTTTCATGATTTTTGTTTTTTTTTTAACCGCTGGAATCATATAATTTCCGAACGGTTGTTAGGGATGTAAGATTATCAAAATTTGGTTTTAGAGAAGGCATGTTTTTGTCTATTTATCTTAGTAAATGGATCAGCACTTGTTAAGTGATATCAGCTTACATTTTAGCCTCCATTAAGTATTATCATAGAATGTATTCATTTGTTTATGTTTTTTTATCTGTGAACCTCTATGTCTGTGAAGGCCAACTAAAATGGATATATATGTCACTGTGTTAGATATATGGTCATATCACACGTTCTCTCTCCTCTCTCTCTCCCTCTATCTATCTCTCTTATCACTGTTCTCCATTTTTAGCTTAAAGAGCAATACACACCAGCAATTGTTTTTATCGATAAATTCCTTATAAATTCCGCATTTCTTTTTATTATTCAATACGACTTTGTTTTACTGCTCAGACTGCAATGGAGGGCGGACAGAGTGCATGACTTTATATTTTCTAGGCTTCTTTATCTAGAGGGGGAATTATTCTCAAAACGGAGATTTGTTCCGATTGCTTGCAATAGAGCGAACTATGCGAAAGGAACCCAGGAGGAGAGAGTGCTGTTAAACCGGAAGAAATACCACAAGGCAGCACTTTTTCCCAACCCTCAAACAATGACGAGCTGCAGCCTTCCACTTGAGCTGTATTTAGCAACCCTGGAAACATAAAGAACTAAGATGAGCTCGGTGTGATATGAACTTAGAATACAGAGAGCCAAAATGAAAATCAAATCTCATATGTCCCTACTCATTAACGACTCCGGAATACTTTGGTTCAGACTTGAACGAACTTAACACTTTCTCATTATGTATGTTTATCCTGATTAAATACAATTAACAATATTAAAACTCTAACTTCTATTTTAAAATCTGTTAAATCCTTCTTATATATTTTCCTTGTTATTCAATGAAGTACAAGGAAGCAGAAACGTTTGCACGCTGGGCGAAATGCGTAGCCGTATTTCGTCTGCCGTTACGTTCTGAGTTCAAATTCCACCGTGGTCGACTTTGCCTTTCATCCTTTCGGGGTCGATTAAATAAGTACCAGTTACGCACTGGGATCGATATAATCGACTTAATCCGTTTGTCTGTCCTTGTTTGTCCCCTCTGTTTAGCCCCCTGTGGGAAATAAAGAAATAGAAATGGGAATTTCGTCTGCAGATACGTTCTGAGTTCAAATTCCGAGGTCGACTTTGCCTTTCATCCTTGCGGGATCGATTAAATAAGTACCAGTTACGCACTGGGGTTGATAATCGGCTACCCCGCCTCACACAACATTTTCATGGCCTTGTGCCTAGAGTAGAAATAGTTATTCTATGAAGTACACCATTCCATTTTATCCTGCTAAGTAGCCTCTTCCACATTCAAGATGATATAATGTGATTTTCGAGATATGGTTACTACTTCTTTTACATTGCGATATTCGTTCTGGCTCTTTCTGCTCTGATTACAAATCTAACCAAGGTGAGCTTTGTCCTTTATAAATAAAGAATCAGTCAGCGCTGGGGTTGATTCGTCTCTTTCAATGTCACTCTGGAAGAAATTCTCCCCACTGAAATCACAAGTTGGGTTCCGCCATGTTTAAATACACGAGCCATGCAACATCTCAAGGCGACATGGCCGAGTGACAACCTGGAATCGGAAGTTCATAAAACGGGGAAGTTGGTATAACGATAAATGCACGAGAAAGTAAACAATGAATACTTTGTAACACAAAACTTGAATGAATTATTTATATGTAATAGAAATTCATTCTAAAATATTCAAATTCATTCTAAAAAAACTAACGAGCTAAGCATGGAGGTATCGATCAGTTTAAGTCTCACCTTGTTGGGTCCTATCAAATCAGACCTAAACGCAACTTCTTACTGAAAATACTTATTTTATCAGTTAAATATTTGCAATAAAGATGGCGAAGATATAGCACTCGATGAGAAAGGAAAATAACCGAGCCCGCCAAATATTGAAATTACTTTTAAATAAGAATATTTCTCAAAAACGTGCTTCTGACGAGTAAAGACTAGTCTCGCATTCATTTGAAAGGGAATCAGAAGCAGGCATTTCGTCTTACATTCTCTGCTATTTCTTTCTTTCAGTCATATCAATCGATATCCAAAAATCAATTATAAAGAAGTATACATTTGGCAATTGGTATTTGAAGAAACAAAACTGTGATTCTCTGGACTTGTGTATCACCGAAGGATGTTGTAAGCACAAAATAATTCACAAGACTAATTATACGTAATTACTACAATTGACTGCATAAATACATCAAAACAAATGTTTGACTATCATAGCTTGGTGGTGTGTTAATTAAATCATGTACATACACCAGCACACATACATACCAACATAGCCGTAAATAACATATTGCTGACGCATGGATGCCCCTACACGTCTGCTTGTTGCCTTCGTATAACCACACACACACACATCAACATTCTCTTACCTATCTGTTTTCTTGACCCACGCAAAGGGATGTTGCATGTATGTGTGTGTGTGTGTATGTTATCTTTTACTTGTTTCAGTCATTTTGACTGCAGCCATGCTGGAGCAACGCCTTTAGTCGAGCAAATTGACCCCCAGGACTTATTCTTTGTAAACCTAGTACTTATTCTATCGGTCTCATTTGCTGAACCGCTAAGTCACGGGGACGTAAACACACCAGCATCGGTTGTCAAGCGATGTTAGAGGGGAAAGCACAAACACACAACCACACACACATACACACGCATATATATATATATATATATATATATATATATATATATATATATATATATATATATATATAATATATATATATATATATATATACATATATATATACGACGGTATTCTTTCAGTTTCCGACTACCAAATCCAATCACAAGGCTTTGCTCGGCCCGAGGCTATAGTAGAAGACACTTTCCCAAGGTGCCACGCAGTCGGACTGAACCCGGAAACAAGTAGTTGCTAAGCAAGCTACTTACCACACACCCATATATATACATGGTTCTTAAACTTCTAAGTCTACAGTCATTTTGAAATGACACTTTTCTAGAACTTCTTTCGGGAAATGTGGCTTGTGCTTTTATGAGGTTGAACCACAACGCGACTTCTCTAACAGCCCGTTGTTGTATAGCCCTGATCGAGCGAAAGTATTATCAAAACGTGTATATCCTTGTCTGCGCATGCGTCTTGCATTTGCGTCTGTATCTGTGTGCGTGAGTGTGCGCGTGTCTGTTAAGTACGGATGTTTTGTTTGCGTCTTGTTGAGTTTGCTAACAACAGTGTTTGTACATGTGTCTTTTATTTATTCATTCCTTTGTTCGTATGTTTTAATATTTCCGTTTCTGTCTCATTTGGTCTTAACAAATAGAAACGTGCGCGCACACAGGCAGACACATACAACACACAGACCCCCCCCACACACACACACACACATACACATGGAAACGCATGCGTAGACAAGAACACATAACCACACACAGACAAAATGGATTACATTATCAAAAGCTTTGCCATTTTCTAACATTATATTTCTCAGACTATATTCGCTAACGTGTCATTTAGATTTTAAGTCCGGCGGTTTCGGTTTATGGGAGACTTGGCTATGACTTCTAGTAGAGACGGCAACCATGTAGAACTTAGTCTCATATTTACGTAATAAGTAGTGGGGAAAATATACTTGTGTGTGAGAGTGTATGTATTTGTACATACGCCCGCACACATATTTTCTCTCTCTCTCTCTCACTCACACACACACATATATATGTTTTTATATATATTTTTTCTTTCTATATATCTATGTCTGTAAATATTTCGTTTTGGGATTTGGTTTGCAAGATTCTTTATATGAGTTCGTGTGTTGAAGCATATTCTGTTATGTCTGGGGAGAGTCATTTTCTTTTTGTGCCTTATAATTTTACACACTCACCGGTAAAATATCCACTTACTCCTTATTTGACAAAGGCCTACAAAAACTAAAACAGCGGATTAGGAATAGAGAATTAGTGTGCCTTCCTAGGGACAAATCTAGCAGACTGTCAATAGACAGCCCACAGAGCTATGTCCAGACCATGCAACAACACATCAGTAGCATGAGAGAAGTTACACCACAGGGACATGAAAAAATTGGGAAACTCCTCAATGCACACATGGGAATGTTGAGCAACATACTCAAACCTATAAAAAGGACGGTACACAATTTTCAAGAAAAGAAGAGAGTCAAGACTCTTGAGAAGGTTACAAGACGCAACGAAAATTTTCGGAAAATATAAATAAGAAATAAGTGGAAATATTTACCGGTGAATGTGTCAAATTACAAGGCACAAAAAGAAAATGACTCTCCCCAGACAGAATACGTCTGTAAACATATACTGAAGTACGGAGTCCTCTGCACAAATGCTAAGATCTATGTCATCCTCCACTTGAAAGGTTTCTTGTAAAGCAGCACTTTTAAATGGGTGTCGGATGGAATGGAATGAACACGCTCCTGAATTACAGTGAATTATAAATTTCATTTCATTTCATTTCATTTGGGTTTGAGTCCATGCTCAGGCCAAGTCGAAGACTCCACCCTCAGAGTCTGGTGTGGTTGCCAGGTTGTATTCTCTGCTTAAATTTGACATGTGTAGGAGCGAGTTTGAGTCAGTTTGTGCTCGTTGTGTATATCCTGGGAGATGGGGTTCATCTCTAATGGTGCTTAAGTATCTATCCAGTTGCAATTTGAATGATTCCACACTGCATCCTGATAGATTTCTGACATGTACCGGAATGGAGTTGAACAGTTGTGCTCTCGAACCAACAGACTTGATTCTCGCAGGGTTTTTGCTGCCTGGCCAGCCTTTTTGTTGATTGGTGGCAGCTGGCAGCGTCTTCCGTGGCGCAGTGAGTGGTAGGTTTTGATACCAAAGTTTGGCACCTTCTGCTCTATCATTTTCCAATGTATATAATTCGGTATCGCTCAAATCTTCTTTCTATTGAGTACATCCTCAAGGTTTTGAGTCTTTGCCAATAGTCCAGGTCCCTCGTTTCTGAGAAGTATGAGGTAAAATTTCTTTGGAGCGATTCTATCTTAGATAGTTGGGCTTGTCCTTTGTTGTTGTGACCACAACTGAGAACAGTAGTCAACCTCGGAAGTATCATACTGTTCCAGAGGGTTTTCATTGTTGAGGTATCTCTGATTTGAAGGTGCGCAAGATCCACCCGCTGTACTTTCTTGCAGTAAGACAGACTGAGTCAAGGTGTTCTCTGAATTTTAGGTTGGTTCCCATGTGGATGCCTAAATCTTTCACATACTGTTTTTCCATTATTTGTTGTCCTGATGGGTTTCTGTAGTTTGTTGTATTTTTCAGATCTTGATCTGTTCCGTAGCGAATTAGTTCAAACTTCTTATCATTGAACAACATGTTGTTTGTTTCCTGCCATTTATATATGGTGGTCGGTCCTTTTGTAAGGCCTCTGTATCCACCTCGTCTTTGATTTGTCTCATGACCCTGGTGTCATCAGCAAAGGATGAGACGTTGCTGGTTGTATCTTCATCTATGTCAGAGATGAGGATGAGAAAACAGGATTGGGCCGAGTACTGTACCCTGAGGAACACTGCTGGTCACAGGTGATGGTGTTGAATGGGTTCCATTCACAGTGACTGTTTGAGTTCTATTTGTAAGGAACTCGTTTATCCATGTACCAACTTTCCTCCTACTCCTAGCTTTCGAAGTTTGTGACCCAGGATGCCATGATCCACCTTGTCAAATGCCTTGGCAAAGTCGAGGTAGATAACATCTGTGTTGTATCCATTCTCTAGATTTTCTAGGATTTGGTCATGGTGTGCCAGTAGTTGGGAAAGGCATGATCTACCTAACCTGAATCCATGCTGGTTGCAATTCATCAGATTGTTGGATTCCAGGAACTCAACCAGTTTTCCACGAACTATTCTTTCGAAGACCTTGATAATGTGTGATGTCAGTGAGATTGGTCGGTAGTTCTTTGGTTTTGATTTGCTATCCCCTTTATGTATTGGAGTTATGTGTGCTTCTTATATGTATTTGGTATTTTGCCATTCTCCATAGATTCCCTCCATATCATGTAAAGGGGTTTCGACAATTGTGCCTTGCAGTTTTTAAGTATCATGGCATTGAAACCGTCAGGCCCCGCAGCCGAGTGCATGGAGAGCTTGTCTATTGCTCTTGCTATGTCTTCTGGGTTGAAATCAATGTCGGATAGGGTAGGTTTAGTATGGTCGATATCCTTGAAGAATTTTCCTGGGTCATGGATCTTCATGGTTTTAGATGGCTCACTGAAGACACTTTCATACTGTTGACCCAACATTTCTGCCATTTCAATAGGGTTATTCAATCCATCCCCATTTTGTCTCTGGAGAGGTCCTATTGTTGACTTGGTGTTCGAGTATTTCTTTGCAAAACTGTAGAAACATTTTGGATTTTTCTTGATGTTTTCTATGGCTTTCTTTTCTGCATTGCTACGTTCTTCATCATAGTGTTGTTTTAGATTGCCTTCTAATCTGTATATTTGGTCAAGGACTTTCTGTAATTCATGTTTTGATGTCAGCTTAGATGTTTTGTTTCTTAGTCTTGACCTTTTGCGCATCAGGATTTTCGCTCCCGTGGTACAGGTTTTTTTTGTGGACTTGGTTTTCTTTAGAGGAACATTTTTTTCACATATTTCTTCGATCTTGTTTAAGAATTTCTTGTGTTTATCTGGCCCAGTAAGGTAGAGATCCCAGTCAATGATTTGTAACTGGTTGTTAATAGTTTCCCAATTTGCCTGGTGATAATCATACCTGCATAGCTTTGGCATGTCCTTTTGTTTAAGAGTTGTGGCATTGGGCTCATTACCAATGTGTAAATGCATTTCAATAATATTGTGGTCTGAAAGGATTGTTGGGGTTGAGTGAAGGTCAAATAGCGTGTCCCCGTTGTTGGTGAAAACCAAGTCGATCGTATTATTATTTCTTGTTGCTTCTTCTGTCATCATTTGTTTGAGGTATAATTTCTCTGTGACTTCCAACAGTTTGGCTGCCTGTATTTGTTCAGCTTTTGTCCCCAGTTTTAGTATGTGTCCATGTGGCCAGATGATGTTAGGGAAGTTGAAGTCACCAAGGAGGATAATGTCTGGCATTGGACTTGCCATGTTTCCCAGAATTTGTTGGAGCTTTCGTCAGTGGCTCAGTGAAGGATAATGTTGGGCTGTTTGGCGGTCTGTACATTATTGTTACAACTGTATTAAGTTGGATGATTTTTATGCACAGCAGGTTGCAGTAGGCATTTGATTCATTGACAAGTTCTATGCATGCATAGGTATCATGGATATACATGAAACGCCCCCATGGGATCTGCCTTGTCTATCACATCTGAAGATGTTGAATCTATTGATTGTGATTTCGCTGTTGCGGATGTTTTCGTTGAGATGACTTTCAGTAATTCCAATTATTTTGGAGTTGTTTTCTGTTGCTAATTCTTCCAAGAAGGGACTTTACACTGTTTTGTTTTCGGATAAGACCCTGGATATTTGCTGTTATTATGCTTGTTATACCGGATACATCTGCCCTATTGTTGGCAAGACTGTTGTAGTTGCTGGGACTGTGCTGACTGGATATTCGGTCTGCTGGGCTGTCTGTATTTGTTGTACGTGCCCTGTAAGTCCAGGTGTCAGCCTTTGTATCAATGTTGCCTGGTTTTGCTGAGTCGTCTGTATGGAGTACAGCTGTTGTTGTAGTTGGTAGATTATGCCTAAAAAACTGCTTTCATTCATTACTATATCGAATTTCTGCGAGTTGGGTTTGTTACGCTGATGTATGCAATTGAGTAGCATGATTTTCATTCACTGTTGAGCCATGACCTGGGTTCCGCATTTTTGGGAAATGGTTTTCATACCCTGCTGAGCCATGACCTGGTTTCCGCATTTTTGGGAATGGTTTTCATACCCTGCTGAGCTTGGTCCTGGTGGTGTGGGTTCAGTAGTTTTTATGCGAATTGTACCCTTCCGGTGCATAAATTTGCAATTCTCACCAAAACATTCTTTTTTTTCTCAGCGAATTGCGGCACATCTTTGGGTGAAGGAGTTCACATTCTCGGCCATTTTGGCATCCTTTTTTTCGATCAGTACCGAAGTTGATATATGGTCTGCATGGTTTGGGGTGACTGTACATGCACCCTGTACCTGAAGACCATGTTTGCACTTGTTGCGCCTGTAATGGATACATACTGGCCTTCCTTCATTTGAGCGTTTGCTCTGGATCTGTTTCTTTTCGTGGGAAGTTTGGTCTTTTTCTGCAGGATCTCCTGTTTCTTGTTTTGTAGGTGTTTGCATGTCATTGTCTTCATTCTTGTCATCTACAAGAGGCACTTGGATGGCCTGTGTGTGGCAGGATTTATTTGCCATGTGAGTTCGCCAATCAATGTCTGTTTAGAACGCCTGTCTGTGGTAGGGTCCTAGTTCATTCGTTATTGTGGCCCTTGGTGAACAATAACTGCATAGCCATGTAGGCCTAGAATATCTGGAATGATGTGGTTATTTTCTTTTTTTTAAGTAGCACGCTTCGTGTATTCCTTGTCCACAGATAAGCATGCCAAAGCTGGTTTTTGGCCAAATGTAGTGCAGTACTGTTTGTCACACACATTTTGCAAGTCTCCGGGAGGAAGTTTTCAATCCTTGCTATTCCAGTTGGTGAGGTTTGGTTTGTGAGCTCAACTTGGACACCATCATTCAAGAAAGCTGCTGCTTAATTACTTAAAATCTCCCTCCAAATAGTTAAGATTTCTTGGTCTGCTCGCCAAACCATAAATATTGTAGCGATTACATATGATATGAAACAGCTGTTATTTGGCGACTCCGAAAATACGATTGTAGTCATGTCAAAATCTTAAAATGCTGAAGGTATCAAAATTTCAGTCGAATTGTTTCTAACACTCAAAACCGCACGCACATATGTGTGTGTGTTTGTGTGTGCGTGTGAGTGTGCGCGCGCGCTTGTGTGCATGTATGTGAGTGTGTGTGAGTACTTGTGTGTGTGTGTGTCTGTGAGTGTGTTAGTGTGTTAGTGTGTGTGTGTGCTTGTGTGGGTGTGTGTGAATGTGTGCCTGTGTGTATGTATGTGTGCTTGTGTGCGTGTCTGTGAGTGTGTGTGTGTTGGTGTGTGTGTGCTTGTGTGCGTGTGTATGAGTGTGTGTGTCTGTGTGTGTATGTATGTGTGTTGGTGTGAGTGTGTGCTTGTCTGTGAGTGAGTGTGTGTGTGTGTTGGTATGTGTGTGTGTGCTTGTGTGCGTGTATGTATGTGTTGATGTGTGTGTGTATGTGCTTGTGTGCGTGTCTGTGAGTGTGTGTGTATTGCTGTATATGTGTGCTTGTGTGCGTGTCTGTGAGTGTGTGTATGTGTTGGTGTGTGTGTGTGTTGGTGTGTGTGTGTGTGCGTGTGTGCTTGGGTGCGTGTCTGTGTGTGTGTGTTGGTGTATGTGCGTGTATAGTTGATAGAACTCTATTTTTTTAATCTTGAGATCTGAGTTCTGCGTTAGCGTGATGTTCACCCGAGAGTTCCCCAGAAGTTCGCAGGGGTGTGAAACTAGATTTCCGAAATAGTTATATTATGTCAATGAAGTAGAAACTCTATAACATTAATTGGGCACTCTTCTCTCATTCGATCGATCAGCATTTCTGTCTCTCTGTCTCTCTCTTTCTCTCTGTACATATATATGTATTATTCATTCTTTTTTCTATTATATGACTGCGGCCTTACTGGAACACCGCCTTTTAGTCGAGCAAATTACCCCAGGACTTATTCTTGTAAGCCTAGTACTTATTGTATTGCCGACCTGCTAATGTTTCGAGGACGTAAACACACCAACAACGGTTGTCAAACATTGTGGGAGACACACATACACAAATATATATATATATACACACACACACACACACCATTCAGAACGTTTTGGTCGGCCTGAGGCTATAGTAGAAGACACTTACCCAAAGTGGTATACAGTCGGACTGAACCTGGGACCATGTGTGCTGGAAAGCAAGCTACTTACCACACAGCCACGCCTGCGCCTATATATAAATATATTTATGTGTGTGTGTGTGTGTACATATATATCGAAGTTGTAACTGCTTATTAAATATTACAATAGCTGAATTTAATTTATTATTCTAAGAGTTATGAACTATATCTATATATCAAAGAATTTTCCACAGAAACATTGGACACGGCCTTAAGAACCTCTCTTATACAAGGGGCGTATCACCTTTCTTAACATATAATAATGATCTGATGACTGCTATAAGCAAAGCGTTTGTTACAAACATGAAACTTTAATTCATTGAACGACAAAACTAAAAATACATCACCCACACATATATGTATAAACACACATACATATTTACACATAAAAACATATACATACACATATATATGTATATATATATATGTGTGTGTATATATATATATGTGTGTGTATATGTGTGAGTGTATATATATATATATATATATATATATATATATATATATATATATATATATAATCCTCCAGCGTTCGCTATTTTACCCGCATTCCGGTTTAACGACCGTCCAGGTTTGCTTTCGTTCGCTTTCTTTGCATGCCTCCACTGTCTTGTTTTTGTCCCCAACTTTGACCCTCCATAAATCGCAAATTTTATTTTGGTACTTGCGGGAGCAAATGTCTTCGGAGACTCATATTGTCGTTCAATGTTCGAAATTAAGAGTAGATAGACAGCCGACAACTGATGAAGGGACGTTCTTTGCGTTACTTGTCCTGTTTTCCATTTGTTTCTCTCATTTTTGCGTATTGAACTCATTGTTTTTGTATTTCATTTTGTTTACTGTTGGTGACGTCCCGTACCCCTATAAGCATGTATATATATATATGTGTGTGTGTGTGTGTGTACTATATATATATATTACTTATATTATATATATATATTACTTATGTTATATATATATATATATATATATATATATATATAGTACTTATATATATATTACTTATATATATATACGTACACACACGCATACATTTATTTTATGTATACATTTGTGTATTCGCGTGTGCATAAGAGAGAGAGAGAGGAGTCGTGTGGGGGTGGAATAGTTTCTATATTTTATGTATTTTTACTGACATGGTTGTTACATGACATCTAAAACCTGGTAACCGAAGCACTGTATGTGTCACAGTAACGCTTAAATAT